>NC_141322.1:30145222-30147722 GCF_037954235.1 Aulostomus chinensis | reverse complement strand
GACAGATAAACCTAGGAAAATAGAGCCGGCTGCACCGCTCGCTCTCTGTCCAGAGGTCAGTGTGACCCATCGGGTATTCTCTCTCTCTCTCTCTCTCTATGAATGTTAAAGCTGAGTGTGAGGTCATGTCCTCAGAACTGTCCACAAGAGATCGAGGCATTCAGGACGGATCAATAGTCTAACGGGGCCGACACTTTATCCTGGTTTTAGGTCAGAGCAGTTTACTCGTTACTGACAGCAATGACAGAATAGAAACTGTATTTAAATGTAAGGAACTGCAACTCCAGTGCGTTTTGCTACACACATATATTACATATATATATATATATATATATATATATATATATATATACACACACACATATATATGTATGTATAAAGTTCTTCCAACAGCACAGGAAGGATCTAACATCTTTTTCATCATTTAATAACCCTTTAAAGGAATTTTCAAGGTTTAATAAAAACTATGTAGAGAAGTTGTTCTGTTGTGTACAAAACAAAGACAGAAAGCAAAAGAAACGCGTGGTGGCAGAGAATGAGGAGCCCTCAATAGAAACCCAGAGTGAGTAGCGGTTGTTGCTCTGAGATAAGCATCTTGTTTTTAATTACTCGGTAAGATAATGAATTTGTTTGTGAATGTGGCGTACGTGATTCGAAAGGGTTGACAAACAAAACAGTGGGCGCAGAAACGCTGCACTGCAACGGAGTGATTAGTGAAGGAGGAGAGAGGAGGGCAGCAGAGGATCCACTGGCACTGCCAGGTCGCAGAGATCAACTGGTCTAGACGTTTTCTCTGTGGTTTACCTCTCTTGACCTCACTTGACAAGCAGCGGAAACTCTGTGTGTGTGTGTGTGTGTGTGTGTGTGGGTACTGTGTGTGTGTGAGTGGGGGGGGGGCAACGTCATCAATATGCATGTGTTATTCTTAGTGTGTCTATGAGCATGAAAAGGCACTCTTTTCCAGAGTGTGTGTGTGTGCGTGTGGGTGGGAACTGTGTGTGAGATACAATGACATGTGAAGTCACTGAGCAGTTGCACAGTGCGCGTGCGCACGCGCGCACACACACACACACACACACACACACACACACACACACACAAACAAATCTGCTGCACACAACAAGAAGTGAGTCTGCAAGTCAGGACCAGAGAGAGCCTCTGACAGGTGGATGGAGAGAGGAGGAGGCAGAGAGCAGAGGGAGAAATAGCTGAGCTTTCTAATAAAAGAGGATGAGTTTGATATTCCGGTCGGGTAGTCGGCCGCTTTTTGCCTCCAGCTGCTCAGTGTTGGTTTCGATGACTGCTGCCTGATGCACGATGGTAATTAACAAAGACATGACACGAGGGATTTAAGTTACTTTAGCAACACTACGACAAAAAATTGATTTCTTAGCCAGAAAAGTGATCCTAAAGAGTTTGTTTGTTTTGCCCTCATTTATTGTTTGTTTTTCTGCGTCTAGAAGAATGAATGTGCTCTGTAATTTCAGCCCAGACTGTGTTCCAAATCACCGCTCCAGCAACAGGGGACTCAGCTGTGAATCACTCTTGGAACCTTTCATTTTCCTGACTTTACAATGTGACTGACAGCTGTAGAGGTCACGGATCGTTTTAGCGTCTATCAAATTCACGCTGGATTCCAGAATTGTAAGCAGAAAGCAGAAGCAATATACCTGATACTTTTTTTTTCTTTGCATGGCAGATACTTCTGACTGTAAGTAAACTGTCGAGTTTCGCACAATAAAATTTCCATACGTTCCACATGAAATTTCCCGAGAAGCGGCGTGTAAAACGTGTAATCTGATGAGATGAGCAAGGCTGCACAGTGAAAAATGACCGTCATTAAAACTGCAATTTGCAAAAGCAACATAACAAAACGCTATCATGAGCCTGTACTTGACTTGTTATCAAAATATGCAGGAATTAATTTAGACGTGTATTTCTAAACTCAGACATACAAAATTAAAATAACATAAGAAACGCTAACAAAACTTCATGATATCTGACGGTCAGTGTCCTGAGTCCTGCTCCGGCTCCAGGGAACCTCACCTCAGCCAGGTGTTCATACACAGGATGTTCTGGCTCCATGCCTTTAACAGTAAAAGTGAAGATTCACTGATATTAAGATTGACTGATTGATTGATTGACAGATGCATGAAAATGTATCAAGCAAACGAATCAGTGACTCAGGCATAAAAGCTGACACCCGCTGAAATCGCCGAGCCCTGAAGTCGTGTCGCTGCCTTTAGTCAGTTCACAGCAACACCGGCGAATAGTCAGAGGTTAAATATAGCAGACTGACTTGGCCAAGTGCATCCTGGTATGATGCTCTTTAAAAATGGGAGCAGCAAAAAGAAAAAGCTTGTCTTTATATCTCCAACCACAGTTACAACGGTATTGAACAAATCTATCTGGCCGAGAAAAGAAAAGACTGGGAGGCTTGTTAAAGACGGGCCAAGGCAGACAAAGACTTGTCAAAGGAAGAGTGACTGTAAGCGCTGCA
>NC_141322.1:30082722-30137722 GCF_037954235.1 Aulostomus chinensis | reverse complement strand
TAACTGCGGCGTGATCTGCATTCCATTATCAGGTGCAGGTGCACAGCGCAGGACAGATGTGCTCCTGCGGCACGCAACTCGTAGACAAGGCGTATGAGACACAAGAACCCCAAAAACTGAAGATCATTTCTATATTTTTGTCTCAGTTCAGTTTAGTCACATGGTGTCCGTGTGACTGCACGTGTATGTGTGTGTGTGTGTGTGTGTGCAGAGGAAGGTGTTCCACCATCCCAGCTGCTCCTCTTTCTCACACACGATGATTCTGTGCTGTTTAATACATCTGGCGTTTCGTTTATTTTAATCATTTTTTTCACTCTTTTTCTCCCCTAACGGTGTGTCCACTGTGTAGTCCTGGTTGTTGCTCCGCCCCCCCGGTGCTACATGCTTCCTCCGTCACATGTGGAGACGTCGGCTGCTGCTTCTCACCTGACGGCGAGGAGCACCGAGCGACTCTCAGCCCTATAACCATCGTGATCACACACGGGAATAAGTACACTCAGGAGGGTGAGGGGTAAATCCCCTGGCCTCAAACCTCTTAAAAGGTTAGTATGCACATCTGTGTGTGTGTGTGTGTGTGTGTGTGTGAGTGTGTGTGTGTGTGTGTGTGTGTGTGTGTGTACCTGAGTAGTAGGAATTCAGCAGGGATTTGCTCTGCAGCGTCTTGCTTCCCTGCACGGAGAAGGAGCAGGACGAGGGGGAAGCTGGGGAGGAGGAGGGAGAAGGTGAATGGAAGGTGGATAAGAAAACAAGGAGACATGAAGAGAAATGGGAACAGGGAGGTGGAGGAGGAAGATATGAGGTGAAAAGGAGTTGAGGGACAACAGGAAGATAAGAGTGGGAGGGAGATGAATGGATAGAGAAAGTGGAATAACAGGAGGGAGATGAAGGATGATAGGAGAGGAAAACAGGAGGAACAGGAAGAGGAGGACAGAGGGATGAAGCAGTTGAAGGACAAATGAGAGAGGGATGAGGACAGAAGAGGACATAGGTCAGTGACCTCATGTAAAAAACAATCAATCACTGGAGGACACAACAATAACAACACTGAGAGGAGGATCGATGCTCCGTATTCAAGCGCCCACACACCAATCCAATAACACTAACAGTGGCGTCAGTCCTGAAACACAAGTGGCTCCATCAGAATGAGCGCGACCTCAGCCTGGACCGCTCGCTCACGCCACCTGTGTTCACCGAGAGGGTCAATAGAGGGTGGAGAGACCTGTCCTACAAGAGGATCTCAGAGACACAGGACGGCAGCGGCGGTGTCTCTACGGGATCACTCTGCCGTGACGCTTTTACTCTAGGCTGCGGATGATCGGCTCTGTGATGGTTTTAGAGGCGATGGGGCAGCCGGTCATCTCCAGGTCTGGTTCAGGATTGTCTTCACACCTTTTCAAGTCCGCATGGCCTTGTGGTGTAAACACAGTGAAGCTGGCGGAGTCTGGGGTGTTCCGACCCTGCTGACCCTCACCCAGCAACACGCAGACACACAGTCAATAAAAATACCGGTTAAGGCGGTGGGGGAGTTGCTTGAATGAACAACAGGAGGGTGAATTTTGGGAGGGAACGTCTCACCGGACACAGAAGCTACGATGATGTCACTGAGCCTTGATTAGAAATGTGACATCACTCCATTACTGCCTGAAAGGAATGTACCACTGCCTCGGTTCATACCACCAATCAGCTGTTACGATCTGGAGCCTGACAATCCCGAGACCCTTAGATACCCTGCCAAAATGGCTATAAAAAACTAGGAACACACATATAAACACACTGAGGGTGACTGTTAGATGCTCAATAATCCACAGATTGATATCACATGCATGACCTGATCGCGCATGCATGCGTGTGTGTGTGTGTGTGTGTGTTTAACCAAATGTAATTATCTATGTGTGCTTTCCACAGCCAATTAGCGCTCCTGCATGTTAGCAAATGCTATCATCTTCTTTGAGTTGGTGGTTTCTGATAGAAGCGGCCATTAGTGAAGCTCTGGAACAGCCCCCCCACACACACACACACTGGCTCAGCTGATAGCATGACATGCCCCCCCCCCTTATCTTTTTATGTCCTCCTCCATTCTTGTCCTCTTCTCTTCCTGCTTTGTCAGCTTAACTTGGAGGCAGCGTGGCTCAGGTACAGCGGACGACTGATAATTGGACGGTTGAGTACTCATCTCCTCCAGAGATCATGTTGAAGTGTCCTTGAGCAAGACACCCTGAGCCTCCGTGGCCTCTAATGAGCAGGAGGAAACCTCGCCTGGCCAACTCTGGGATGAGGTAAACTTCGTGGCCTGCTACGCTACAATGAACTCTATTAGAGAAGGTATAGAAATTAGCCCTAAAACTCATGTATGCCATGTAGCAGAGAGATGTGAGGACATTTGCTATCACGTGTTCACTCGTGTGGACTGGAACCATCGTCTCTGAAGCCCAGGTTTATCACAACTGTCTTCAAACGCCGCATTTTCCCATTGCGAGTCAAAGAAACGTCTGTATTTTTTGCCGGAGGTTGTCACCGCGGGGCTTTGGACATTTGTAGGATTTTGCATGAAACGTGAACAACTTTTCCAAAGACATCAGACGAATGTTTCAGGTGTTCCTGAATTTGCTGAGGCAGCAAAATTATTTGTGTGTCTTTTGTGTTCTAGGAAAAGTAAAACTGACATGAAAGGTCGCCGAGAACAAACGCAGAAGCTCCTGCACCCGAGTTAAACGGATCAAAACTTCAACGACAGCTCTGCACTGTCAACAGTGAGCAGGGCTTTTTTGTCTTCCTGTATTTGTCTGTTGTCCTCAAATAAAAGCGCATCAAGGTTTGCAGGTCCTTTATTCTTTACATCGCTAATTTAGGGACATTAACTTGTGGATTTATTCAACGTCAACAGTTTAACATGTTTGTTTTTTTTAACTCCAAAATACTTTTAATTTAAAAAAAAATATTTGTAATAAAAAAACATGTTTTAATTTGGCTCCACCCCTCGGCGCCATATACGCCATGCCTTCCTGGTGTCATTCAGCTCTGCAGTATCTCGTGTTTGCCTCGCAGCTCAGCCCCAATATTCTCCTCCTTAGTCTCCAAACAGTTGTGCGACCAGCTCAGCTGCCATCTTGCTGCGTTCCTGATGGATAGGGTCACGCGGCGGCTAATCTGCTATGTGTCGTTAAGCACGATGGGAGGTGGATGGAGGGGCATTCCAGCCAGATGTTGACGGGCTGTAAATGTATTTGTCCCTCCCACATATAACGAAGTTGCTCCCGAGTGTAAGCAGCCACTTACGCTGCCATCTCCTTGCGACAGAAGCCATTTTCCTTTATGAAAGCCGTGGAGGGGGGAGAAGCATCAGACGCTGTAATGGATGTGCAGCACACAGCAGGACACATGTTCGCCGAGTCTCTAACTGCTCCTGTGATTGATCCGCGAGCTATCAGGAGAGTTGTTAACATCAGCTGGTTAATCTTCTTCAAACCTCCGGAGCGGCTCCATTAGGATGCGTGATGGAGAAAAATGAGATGCATCCTTGCAAGTAGTTTTTAACCTGATTTGTGTTTTAACGACGATCAGGAAAACTTAAGTGGGGTTTGAGTGGAATGTATCGCTAAGTGATGCATGACTTCACTCCTCCTGTTATCGAACAATAAAAAGGTTTTACCACAGATTGTTCACACGGAACAGATTTCTGAGAGCTTTAACCTTTTGCTGTGGAACACAACAAGAGATTTTCATTTAAATAAATAAAGAAAAGAAATGGCAGCTTGAGGCCATAGTTTACCCTAAAAGTGGTTTTTGCCTTTCAAGCACCCACAAATGAGCTCACAAAGACGTTTCTTTCCCTCCTGCATGGCTTCTTTGCGACTCCAGAACGCAGAAAGAACCAGGCACGTACATTTAGCTGGAAGCTAACGGAGACAATGGGAAGCAATGACAGCAAAACTGTCCCAAAAAATATCAGTTTACCGACTCTAAAGCACATTGTTCTGTTTAATCCAGGCCTTCTTTATGTAGTCTTATGAGCTGAAAACAAAGTGTTTGTGGATTACTGATCACACGGCTGGATTATACCAGACTATAAATTCACAAACAGACATTTTTGGACAGTTTAGCTGTTGTTAGCCATCAGGCTCCATTCGCTTGAAGCTGAATATACGGGGCTGGCTCTTTCTGCATTGTAGGGTCAAGAAGTAATACAAGAGGGAAAACCTTCTTTCATGACCTGTTTGTGAGTACTTGAAAGGTAAAGTACACCTTTAGTGAAGTAGCCATTACCTAATGATTCCAAAATGAATGAGTTCCTCAGTTTTTACTCCTCTTGCTCGGCCGTTTCAGGGTCCAGCGGTCTGATTTCCTGACAGTGGTTAAGATTAGTCTTCTCCTGCTGTTGTCCCCCCCCCCCCACCCCGTGATGCTCTGCTTAAGCCCCCAACACAACGTACTTCTGATAAAATCCCCCTTGTTTCATGAGCACCAGCGCTGTATGCTAATGCGCCGCAAAAAGTGGCTCAACTTTAATACAGCGAGGGGAGCACCTGCATACCAACAGAAAGCCACTGTGACAGCGATGCCCTGGGAAGGCAGCCGGTGACTGGGTGGGAATGCAATAACACAAAAATGTTATTTGCCCTGCGAGGGTCCATCTGCACAAATATTATTGGGTCTCCTACCTTGTGTCAGCATTTTTCTCTTTCTCATTAGGATGGAGCCTGGATCTCTGATGCTGTGTGTGTGTGTGTGTGTGTGTGTGTGTGAGAGAGACAGAGAGCGAGAGAGAGAGAGAGAGAGAGAGAGAGCAGGACAGTAGTGGGAAGATTGAAACCACTTTTGTGGACATGGACCAGTGTAAAGGCCAGTAAATGGAGGACAGCATGTAGGGACAAAAAGCCACGTCCCCCATCGGTGAAAGGCTGATTTAGGGGTCAGTGTTCAGGTTCTGGGTGGGAGTGGTATGACAGCAGCACAGGGAGACCTTTCCCACCAACAGGGAAGAGGATCCCTGCCTGCAGAGCTGATTTTGATCCACTCTGAGCATTGTAAGCTGAACATGCACCAAAATCAAGTTTGAAAACAGCTGCGGCCTTATTGAGGTGACCTTGAGCACAACGTCTGTGGGGCAGGTGCCCTTCACTCAGTCCGGTCAACGTCCAGCGCAAGATGCAAATGCAAACTTGTGTCCAAAGCTGTGTTCTGGCTGTGACAGCCCACGCACTTTAGGAGCCGCGTGCACCTTCACCTCGGTGTTACAACTTAAGCGCCGCATTTACTGCATTTTAACAGCGATTGTTTGCAACTTGTTTCTCGCTGGTCTGCCTGGAAGTCTTTCAGAAGCTCAATGCTGAACTCCTTCAGGTTCAGAAAACACTGAGCAGCGTCACTTCACAAACCCACACTAATCTGAAAAAGCCGACTATGAAAAGGGGAAGTCAAACTCTGCTATGTAAAACACTCACTTGAAGACGCGCCAGAGGCAACAGTGGCCTTCTCTAATGGGGCTCTCAGGTGCAGCGTGACGTGCGCCGCGCTCGCTGCCGGGTCAAACTCTCACCTCCTCCGTCGTGCACGCAGCATTAATCTCTGACCACCGCAAGTGCATAAGCTCACCGTGCCGCACACCGTACGTGCTCAGTGCTTGACAGAGTGACCATCCATCATGACATGACACAAGACCCTGGAAATAATGGGTTTCAACGCACAGTGGTGCTGTGGTCAGTACATGTCTGAGAGCCCCGAGTCTAAAAGTGTTTCCAAGGAAAATGACTACATTTCAGAACTGCAACATGGTCGTTGGAGGAAGAGTGCAGGCAATTATGACCAGCATTAACTTACTCTTAGCAAAGCAACCCTGGCTTCCGATGGCCAAGCACTCCCAAAAGGCCAGCCTGACATTTTCAAGAGAAAAATGCCCTTCTATAAGGCACTGTCTAATTACTTTGGACACACACACACACACAGACACACACACACACACACACACACAGACAGACACACAGTACCCGTGTTGCCACACAAATGCAGGAATTTCAGCTTTCATGACTGCAACTCAAGACATTTGCGCGTGGTTCTTTTTCCTTTTGTACGAGGAGGAAAGTTGGTTGAGGGGGAAAAGAGAGGAAAATAATCATAAAAGCTTGAACTTAGATGGAAACCACTGAAGCAGCACAACAAAGTGCTGATATTTGTGGAAAACGAACATACGGAGTAGCATTTTAAAAAGAGATGACCACAATTTAAATAAATAAATCTGACAAAGATTAATGACACTGAGATATCGTATTTGAGCAGAAACCAGGGCAAAAGAAACGTTGCTGTGGGAAGTAAAAGTGAACCATCATGCATGCAGTCGGTATTCTAAATTATAGACATGCAGGAGAACAGGCTGGCGGGTTACGTGCACTGGTTGGCCTCCATGACTGCAGCCAACGGGACTTACTGAAGCCGTTGAGGTCCTGGTTGGAGGTGGAGAAGGGGTCGTCCTTGTGTAAGGTGCTGACTTTGGTGGTGCTTTTGTCGGCGGTGGTTACCGGACCCATCTCCCTCTGCTGTGTGGAGCTGCTGGCGGTCTCCTTCTGCTTCTTTGCCAGCTTCCTGTTGTGGTGTGACGGCATACACACAGAGGGACATGCGGGCGTAAGCACAGAGACACGGGAGCTGTATTTGCACATACAGCCAGGACTGTAGCCGAGTGAACTCCCATGCAGTGGACACACACAGGCATCAGGAAAAAAAAGCAAGATGGATGAAGATCACATTTTCTGAATGAAGTAACAAAAGATCCCCCCAAATGTGCATTTTGCAGTCACTTATTGTGTTAGAAGCCAAATAGCATCAGTGATTGATGGCGGCCGTTTGTATTTGCAGCGACGCGTTTAGTGCCTTGTTTTTGTTTATTTCACGTGGTTGCAACTATTTTCAAGATATTGGTGTTGGCTGTTTTCCACCTTGGTTTTATTATTGTCAGTCAAGTTGATGTTGTAAGGACAACCAGCACAGTGACTTACAATTTTAATTTAGATTTATTCAAGTTGACTTTGATTTTCTTTTTTATCTTACAGTTAAGCTATGACAGGACATATCTGATGGTGTGTGTGTGTGTGTGTGGGGGGGGGGGGGGGCGTTGTTTCAATCCTGCAGTTACAGAAACTAAACATCTCAACACACACACACACAGCAGCTCGCACGCACACAAACACCTGATGATGATGGCGCCGCACTTAGCGGCCCTCGCGTTTGCTAGCAGGTGTTTTCAGACAGTTTTCCTCTGGTTTCTAGCTGCCAGTAAAGTACGCGGCCGGAGTTTATAAACTGGACTCCAAGGGAGACGTAGCAGTGTAACTAAGATCTGTGGAAAGTACGGCCAGGTTATTTTGATGGCTGCAGCCCCTCACTGGTGACGGAGCACGACAGATCACACATGCCTTCATGCTGAGGTGCGTCACGTTTTGAGTTCGCTCTTGTTCAGATGTTATAAATCTCTCTCTCTCCCTGTGACCTGCTAATGGCTGAGAGTTATAAATTAAGAAGAGAGGCATGTTTTTGTTCTGTACGGCAATTAAAGCAAAGGACAAGGTGATATGATGCAGAGGGGGGGACATTCACTTCTTCAAGAACACATCGATCCTACGGCTCCAATGGTGAATGTAGGTTAATGCGTGTCTGTGCCTTAATGCTTTTCTTTTGTCCTTACATTCACCGCCTGAATGCCACAACTCCCATCTGCTGGTCATTGAGCGCTGGACATTTGGAGCTCCACCTGAACCTTCAGCTTGAGGTCCACTGAGACACCAGATGGCAGAGGTGACAGCCAGACATTATAAAGTGACACCGACCTGCAGATTCACCGGCGCTTGCCAAGTACCACCATAAAACAGATTTTTACTGTTCTGTCCGGCATGTATCTTTTGAAAACTACCTCCACAAGTCAGAGACGATATAAGAAGCCCAACTGCTGCTCTCAGTGGAATCTTACGTCTAATGCTGGAGTGTCAGGTGGAGCGTACCCCCCCCCCCCAACGGGTTATAAATGTTTAAGACGCAGCTAACAATCTCCTTTGCAGCCTTCAGAATCTCATAATTCAGGCAGTGCCCGCCGACACAGTGCAGCATCGGTGCCTGGAGCTGCTGCCCACACACAGTCAGCAGGGAAAAGCCTGCGCCTGTTTGGCTGGGGGGGGGTTGACAATGGCAGAGGTGCTTCCTTTGGCGTGGAAATACCGCTGACTACTTCATTTAAAGTTCATATAATTTCAACTTTGAATCGAAATGTTTTCAGCTGAAGCTCGTCACTGCAGGAGACCAGCTGGAGGTCTGGGTTCCTCACGGGGGGAGCGCGAGATCACGCTGGTTCCTTCAGTCACGTACATCAGCTGGACGTTCTGATGCTGAAATGGCGTTTTGTTCCAGATAGGGAATGTAACTTTGACCTGACCTGTGTCAGACACACGTCCTCACTCTGCTGCCTGATTTATCCTCCTGCATTAAGGAGACGCAGCAGGTTACAACCTCGTGGAGATGCGAGGGCTCTCCTCCGTACGCCACACGTCCTCCTCACTTCCACACTCAGAGCCTTTTTGGGACTGATATCTATTTTGGTAAATGTAACAATTGTTCAACATTTATTAGATCGAGCGCCAAAACGATTTGACATCATGAATGGAAATTGAAAGGCTCTATATTTGAAACCAGGAATTCAAGGTTAAAACTTTCATTCCTCCACACAGACGCTTCTAAACGCCGCAGCAGGATCAACAAATCCTTCTGTTAGCAAAGCTTGCCTTGCGGTACGTGTTGCTGCACAGTGTCTTTGGCACAACCAATCAGCTAACAGCCGTATTAGCCACTTAGCATCCATACAACGTCCAACCTCAGAGTGAACAGATGCACAACATACGAAAGCAGCTGCAGCATCGCTACAAAACATGGCACATCAGAACCACCGCAGGATGTGAAGAGAAGAAGTACCGTTTCCTTTGGCTGGCGACCCAAATGTCATAATTATGCTGATTATCATGTTTCAGGCATAAGAAGGAAACTTTTTAGTCATAAATGTGACAGATATGAAGTTAAGAGTTTAGCACAGAAACATTAAAATTCTAAACTTGAAAAGCTGCACCTGCCCTGCGATGGACTGGCGACCCGTCCAGGGTGAACCCCACCTCTCACCCAATGTCAGCTGGATCGGCTCCACCCCCGGCAACCCTTAACAGATGAGTGCAATAGAAAATGGATGGATGGATGGATGGAAAGCTGCATCTGATAAATAAAATGTAGCTGGAGTATTTTTAATGAGTGCTCCTGACACAAACGCGACAGTTTGAGCACAATCCAAATGTGTTACAAGCCATCGAGGGTTCATTTCCACGATAAGCACTTGGCAACCTGACCGGGAAACTACCAACTCTCCTCAAGAGAGAAGCGTGAAAATGTCAACAGGTAAGTGAGACAAAAACAGTTTCTCTTAAAACCCGACTCACATTTGCGCCCCTTAACTGACGAGCCTTTTTGCTAAAATACAGAGGGAAGAAACCAGGACTTGTTCTTCTCCTTTTTTCCCTTCTTCTTCTGGCAGCTATCAGCCAAGCAAGTGGAGGCAGCAGAGCTTTGTAATGCAAAACTGTGAACCGATACATGTTTTCTTGAATTTCAATCGAGGGTCTCTGACGACTGCGGGTTGCAGTACATCTCAGCTGAAAATATCTGCACAGAAGGTCAGACTTATCATCTCGTGGCTTGTTGTTCCAATTCACTTCTGGACTGTTATCCTCAGCTTCAAGCTGCGGCGTGCATGCAGGCCAAAAGCATCCTGAATAACTTTGAATTTATTCATGTGGAGGGAGATATGGAAAATGTACTGCGTCTGCAATAATGCATTGTTGTCATTCATGTACCACATCTGCCATTATGTACCCAAATACTTGCGTATGTCAGTCCAAGCTCAAGTGCAAGTTTTGCTCATCTAATTACTGCACGCAAACCAAAACGCCCCCTGGGGAACATTAAAGGCCCCTTTAAAAGCTCAATTATTCTGAATAAATACATAAACTAGAGGGGCAATCTGCAAAGTGCACACATCCGCCAAAAGTGGGTTTTTTCTTTCCCCCTGCTACATTAAAGGGATCGGCCCCAAACTTTGATGGGTTCTTCCTCTCCTCAAGTTACTGCGAATATCAGCCAGGTAGTTTTTGTAGAGTCAGGTGGAGTCATGAGTTTGATTCCAAATGTGAAATGATTGAAATGGCTTTTATATTTTGGCAAAATAAAAACTATCAATCTAAAAGCAGGGTTGAAGACCCTTTCACTTTTTCTCCTCGCGTCTCCCAAGGATCGTTTTGTGTTCCTCCGGAAGACAAAGAAAAACCACACAGACGTGCCGGCCCAAGTGTGCTGACATTAGCATGTAGCAGCAGCGGCAAAGCCACCGTGGAGCCCACAGAGTCCTGCCTGCGTCAACGGCTGAGACGGTTCTGGTTTTAAACCGGTTTGCAATCTGTTCACAAAAGCCAGTTGATTTATGTTTCGACAGCTTTAACAGCAAGCTTCAAGCAGCAACTCGTGTATCAGATCATTCACTCTTTCACAAACACTAGAGTGAGAGTGATCCAAGTGGTCAGAGACGTGTTAAACCAGTGACTCCTGATACCATCAGAGCTGTGCTGAACGGACACAATCGCTGCTCGATGTATCAGGAACACGTTCATCTCCAGTTGAGTCATTCAAAAAAAATAAAAAAAAACCCAAAAAACATCTCTGAGATGACGATGAAGTCAACAACTCCTCCGGAATCCACCAACACATTCTGTAACTTGCTGTCTCGGTGTCGTACATGCAGTCACGAGTGTGGGCTGTGCGTGCGAGCAAACACTTGATCTTCTTCAAGGCTACAGAAGTGCTGCCTGTGCTGGACGATCTCTGTTTGCTGTTGGATTTGGCTGCAACACCGGCCAGCAAGTTGGTGTGTTCCTCCGTGACCGATCACGAAGCCGCCTAATACTGTGTCTGAAAAAAGAAAAAAAAAGAAAAAGGCTCCTTCCTGCACAGTCATTATGGAAGCTAAGTGAGTTCAAATATTATTTTCATTTCGAACATTAATCATACCTTCCTCCAATCAAGTTTCTCGGCGTGAGAAGCCTTCATGAACTCCTTATGAGTCAGAGAAAGAAAATGAGTGTGTGTGGCTGGGAGGCTGCAGCAGCACAGAGCCGGAGGGTCGAGTGTGGAGGAGTTCAGGGGAACTATCGGCAGAGATGGAAAGTAATATTCATAACGATGTCTTCATTAGTGTATAATTACAAGAAACCAAGAACACTTGTGTTTCTGTGAGCTAAGAATGAGCCCCTTTTATCTGCACAGAGGTCGGCTGCCATCTTGGATGCATCCTTCTCGTTGCATTCCAGCAGTTTCACTGTTCAAAAGTGGGATAAAGTTCAGTTTTACTCGTGTTTTTGTTACAAAGTGAGACTTCAACCAAAAACAAGGAGTCTCACGTGCAGGTGGCTTCGGGGGCGCGTCCAATCCACTCACACCAGTTCGACCAGTGGATGTCCATGTGCACATTCCAACGTGTGGCATTGACCTCCTGCCTGTCTCGCATTTTCTTTAGCAGAATTTCTGATATTTTGGTCAAAAACTAGACATAAATGCGAGTGGACAGCCAACCGATGGCCGCTGCACGGCACAAAACGGAGCCCTTCGATGAGACTTCTGGCTCGCAGGGGCGCCGACATCAGTGACGACCTTGACCGTTCTGTGTTAAAAGAACCCAAAATCAAGGGTCATAGCAACATCTCCAGGTTGTACAGACGTGATGCGTCTCACACAGCTGGAACGTCCCCGCAATCTCCTGATACCTGCTGCTAGAGAGATTCATCCATGTATTCAGTCAAATATACTGTGTGTGTGTGTGTGTGTGTGTGTGTGTGTGTGTGTGTGTGTGTGTGTGTTTGCGGGTGAGAGACTGGGAGGAACATACAGAGAAATATGAAATTAAAGCTGTATTGCTGTAAATTACAGTGTGTCTGGGATCGGAGGGAGACGAGACCTTGAGTACTCACTTAGCTGTTCACGATAAAGCCAGAGATGGAGGAGATGGAGAGAATTCATAGCAAGAAAGTGGGAAAACAAACGCTAGAGTGCAGGAATAAACAAAGTGAAGGAGAGCAAGTGATTAACAGAAAGATGTTGTTGCAAGGCAGGGAAAAGCGGAGTGGCCTGAGCCGAGTTTTGCTATAATCATTTCCTTCCATAAACCTCAACTCAACCTTTCGCTTCTCCACTCGGGTGAAAGAGCCTGAGAGCTCCTGGTGGTGATTGGAGCCTAGAGTGGCCGGGTCCTGGCTAGCTGACTGCACTTTGACAAAAAGTGGGCAGGAGACGAGGAGGAGGAGGAGGTGGTGAGTAGAAGCCCAAATGGAAAAAATACTGTACAAAGACGGAGGACAGGAAGAGGAGAGAGCGCAGAGGAGATAAAGGTGGAGGAGGAAGAAGGAGGAGGATAAAGGAGAAACAATGCAGAAGAAGTGGGTGGAAAGAGGAAAAAGCATGAGAGAGAAAAGCGGGAGTTAGGAAAGAAGGAGGCTTTTTATTCTCCTCCCTCCTTCTCTGTTCCTCCACCTATCACATTCATCCCCTTAATGGACTCGTTTAAATGACAAATTCCTTGCATATTGTAAGTGGCAATGAGCGCGACATAATCCTTCTTCAATGAATGTCACGGCAGCAGTTCATTAAGCACTAAGGTTACCCCACCGGGTGCCGACCGCAGCCAGACTCATGGACTACTTTGTGCCCCTGGGAGCGTTAATTGCAGACTGTTTGATGTGTCGATAATGAGCGATGCATGCATGCGTTGTTTTTTCAGAGGAGGACGAGCCGAGCGCTCCCCCTGATGGGTCTGAGTGGAGGCGTTATTACTGAGAGACACAAAATGAGATGAAATGAAGTGAGGCGAAGCGCTGGCACTTGGGCTGAACTATTGAGCAAAAACCTGCTTTTTAATTGCTCTTCATTTGATATATTAGGTGTCATGAGCACTTGAAGGGTTCATTTTCCAAATGCTGGGTATCAAGTTAGTTTGAATTCATTAATGAAGTTCATCAAACTGTTTCTGACTGCATGTGTGCGCCTCCAAGTTTCAAGTCCCATCAGCCCGTTGAGAGTTTAGTGGGGTTTTAACGCGGCTGACGTCTAATTGCTTGCACGTGGCCGAGGTGAAAGTTCAGTCAGGAAGCGGGTTCCTCTCTGCTGGGCCTTCCTGCCCGGGGTCGCCTCGGGTGCCTCCTTCAGAAATTGCTCTTGAGCTGTTTTTTTTTCTGTTTATTGCCGCGGTGAAATGAAATATCAACCTTTGCTCAAGAGACATCAAAGAATCGCTGCAGACTCGGCTGTGCTGACTTCAGCAGTCTCTTTTTTTTTGAGGACAGGAAACCTTCATGTCCTGCAAAAAATAATAATAAAAAAAAATTAAAAACGCAATGAGTTTGCCCTCTGATGAAAGAACTACAACAACCAAAAAAAGATAGAACCGTTCTGGCGATTGTCCCTGTAAACCTGTTTGCCAAAGCACGGCTGACTCACAATGTCAGTCTATGACAAGGTGGAACTCGATGATGGCGTTACTCGCTTGGCTTCAAAGTTCCTCTGGTCAGGAATACTGCAGGATGGAAGGCCAAGTAAGCCTGGTCTACTTCTAAACCTGAGAAACCTTCAATACTCAACTGGGTGTGACGGACCTGGCCACCGCCAGCTGCCTTTAAATATCAAAGTTTGACGGCCAATGTTTTGAGGAATGTGTCACATACTTGATGCTACCATTGTGTTGTTGCCATGACTACAGTTGGTCTCACTTATAGAAGTGTTTTCAGTCTCAGCGTGTCTTCCTGCTAAGGTTGGATAGACCTAAATTACAGGGTGTAGGGAGGAGCCGGGCTGTCGTCAGGAAGGAGTGGTGCATGTTTCAGAGCATCGCTGAGGACTTCTCTGATTAAAGCCCTTCGATTAATGGATGCAGCATCACAGCCTGGCTGGTGGAGCTGTGACCGATACCTAACAGTTACCTTCAGGCTCAGGTCACTTTTAGATGGATGCGCTTCAGACTTGGGTCCGTCATTCGACCTGATTTCAAACGTTTCAGCTTGGGTCTTCCTGGGTTGCACATCCTCCCCGTCCCTCTGGATGCTCCGACTTCCTCCCGCAGACCCCAAACACTCCCGTTAGCTTTTTACCGGAGGCTCTAAATTGGCCGTAGGTGTGAATGTGAGAGTGTGAACGGTCATTTGTCTCCAGGTCAGACCTGCGATGGACCGGTCAAAGTGCAGGGCAGCAGTTGAAACGCCACGAGACTCTGTGTTATGAAGCATTTTCAACATTACTGTAATATTCGCTACTCTGAAAAAAGGCAGAAGGCACTCATTCGGTGATTCCAGTATCTACTTACTGTAATTAAAATGATATTATCTACTACTACTACTGTCGATTACTACAAATGTGTCTCACAGCAAACAAAGGAATCAGCTGTTTACAGGTTACCACTGTTGTTATTGTCCTAGGAAGCGATACAGGCCGCAGGAACTGCATTCATTTTAGCAGAACTCTGGAGAAACCTTACAGCATCCAATCAAACAAGGGAAAGGACATTTGTTCCACTTGTCGAGGGATTGACAGAACTCCTGCATTATGGCGAGAATGGCCTCAGCCAGTCATTTGGTAGCTAGATAGCTCAAATATCCTGGAGCCATCCCCAGATGGAGCCGCAGTCAGGCAGGCAATCCCTCACTTCAGGATGACAGCGGTCGCTCCAGAGGAGGCTGCAGGCGAAGCCCAAACAAGCTTTCATCTGCGTATCAGAGGATTTAGAAGCAGACCCAGTGAGGGAGGGAGACGCCGCTGACGGGAGGAATAACGTTGGGAGAGTGAGAGAGGGGGAGAGAGAGAGAGCAGCCACACTGCAGGCGCATGACTTTTAACAACCCCCCCCCCCCCACACACACATCTAATAGTAAACATCCTTGGGCAATAGCTGTAGCCTACACATGCTGTGTGTGTGTGTGTGTGTGTGTGTGTGTGTGTGTGTGTGTGTGTGTGTGTGTGTGTGTGCGTGTGATTTCCTACCAGACAGAACTCACTACAGTTTTGTTTGGCTTGCATTTGAAGACTAAACTGGAGGGTCATTCTCTCAAGTGTAGACCGTGTTGATTGGTTGGGTGCGTCTGGGGCGGGGCAAGAGAGTAAATACAGGGAGGAGGTCCTGTGTTCAACTTCTCCACTGATATCTTTGACTTTTCTGAAAAAAAGCTGCTCGTTTGGAGGCTCTGACATGCCCAAACACACAAAGTGCACCTGCTTACAGGGGCAGTTACACGGACGGTTACACGTTGGAACCGCGGTTCTATGAGGTGTGACGTCTTCCTCAGTGCTGGTATTCTTTCACCAGAGAAACATAACGTACTTCAAAGGTGTTCACTGAACCGAGAGGCTGCCTCGGAAGTACGTTTGGATGCTGGGAAAAATGGGGGAGGGAAACTGATTTGAAAAATAAAACCAATCTTATGATGATGTCTTGGCTTTGGAGAGTTTTGAGTTCTTGGAATCTTCAGTGAAACTGTGGAAATTTCTGCTGTCCAATAATATCAGCCAAAATCAGCCAAGCCAATGTTTTGATCAGGCTCCACCAGACACATTTGTTTGTTCCTAATGAGTGTGTCAGGGTCACTGCTCATGTTTTCACATCTATAGACGGTTTAGTCCCTTAATTCGGTTTTGCTTTCATACATGGAAAGATCCAATCCAGCTGCATCTGAGGGGGGGCCTTCTTTCAGAACAGAGTGACCAGTTTTACCACTCTTTTTATGCTAACTGCCATGGTTCGCATGCTCTGACACATCCAGAACTGCAAAGTAAAGCTGGTTACTGGAGCCATTTAGGCTCTGCATCCCAGTAGTTCCCCAGTACAAATGCTGTGTTCACGCCTGCCCCAACCAGCACAAACAAACTAACCAGTTTGATTCAATCAAACTAAAAACAGGCGGATGTGGAGGCACACAGCCGTGCGCGCGCGTTGTGCCTGGTTACAGCAACTACTTTACTTGAGGTGTGATTGTATTTGTGCTTGTCTCGATGATTCAGACGTCATCTTTTCTTTACCGGTTGGTGTAAATGCCTGGAAAGATTTCTGGGAGAGTCCACACGGCTGTGTTTCTCCTGATGAAAGCAAATGAACAGTGGCAAAAGAGGAGGAAAAAAGCAGCAAATCTACTGTGATTGCTGTGGTAATTGTAGTAGTATTTCCAGTTTGAAGAGGTAATCCCTGGACGGCCCAACAGCCTGCGGGGGCCATGTAAGAGCTGCCCCCCCCCCCCCCCCCCCACACACACACACACACAGACACACACACACACACTCAGAGCGGTCCTGCAGATTGGGAGGAATTTCTCAGAAGCTTTGAAGACAGCTGGAGAAGCAGGGACTTTCACAAGCGAGCAAGGATTTGAAAGTGAGCTGCAGGCAACAGAGTGCCAGTGTTGGCACAGGTACGCGAGTGTGCGTGTGTGTGTGTGTGTGTGTGTGTGTGTGTGTGTGCGCGTGCTTGAGCATGTATGAACAGACAGCTATAATAGCACCTCATTAGAATTGGTTAACAAGCAGGAAATGGCCACTCGGTGGAGAAGATAACGGTGAATTGCATTGACCTTTTACGTTGAGACTCTTTAAGAGGTGGATCGTGAAAACAATGTTGATGGAGTCCGACACAAATTTCCCCTTCAGCGCTTGGCGAAAGCTGGTGATGCATCACATGTCCTAAGGACTCGTTAGAATATGAGCATCGGACTCTCCGTGACCGCTGTGTGCGTGTAGAAGAGCATAGATTCGTGGGATTTAGTTAAAGACTGTAGTTTTGAGGAACCGTTACTTCCACTGGGGTCTGAAATTAACAAATGTCTCATTTTAATATTTGGAGCAGTCTGAAGTTATCACAGCACGAAAAAAAAACAAAACTGCTGCCACTCCAGCTCCATATGCATTTATCGTTTTCATCTGATTACGTTTCATCCCTTAAGCTTTCAAGATCCTTGCTGGTTTCTGTTCATTTACAAAGTCCTGATTGGTAGATTACCATTCTACCATAACGCACTTTTAATCTGAAATACTGGCGCTGACCACACACACACACACACACACACACACACACACACACACACACACACACACACACACACGCACACACACACTCCCAGGACTGTGTCCTGCTTGAGGCCCTGTGCATCTACTTGCTTTTAAGTTTTTCTCTCTGCACACGAGGAATATTTGCCAGGGTTTATTAACATTTAAGTGACTGGTTCCTCTGGAGGATTTTCAATCAAAGATACAAGACTCTGTTGAACTTTAATTGCAACTAATTTACATGATGTACGGGGAGAGAGTGAATCAGTGTGACTCCATTCCAAACTGTTTTGTGTTCATTTAGGTATTTGCTCATTCTGTTTTTTTATGAATCGTCAATTAACAACCGCTCTGCAAAAACAGGGTCTTAATCCTGCGCGTGTCTCGGGTGAAGTCACTGACGTGCGGGTTTGAAGTTAAGTCAGGCAGTGATAGGAGCTGACCTCGGCTCAGCTGTCGAGTTTGTCTTGGATCAGGTAACATAAACATGTTACAATCCAGGAACTTAGTGAAACTAAGCAATTTGGGGTGCAGGGAGGCCCACAGTCTCCCCGTCTGTAAACCCCTGATGGAGATGAAATTGGTTTGGGAAGCGCTGGATTTCTGGCGACTGGATTTGTCTGAATGATGTCCGCGTCAGCCATGTTTCAGCAAATAATAGGTTTCCGCCAGCTGCTGAACAATCGACTGTTATTTCATTTTGCTGGCAAGCTAAGTCTTAATTTGAATTCCTTTAGAGGTATGATTTAGTGCAACCTGCCAAATGGCATATTGTGCCTGCAGATTGTTGTTTGTCTGCTAAGCATCAAGTCAAAGTTTGTCTTTGGCAGGTAATCCTGTATACACGTTATCATGCAGCACAAATAGCAAGTTGGCTGCTAGAACAAGCACACAGCTGAAATGAACTTTCTACAAGGGCCAGACAAAACTTTTTTTCATTTACACACTCAGGATCGGGTATCTTCAGGCTCTTCAGTCATCAGGAATTCAAACAAATCGGCATTCATGGGGTTAAATACGACACAAGTCAAACAGGGTGAGGTAAGAAACAAGACACAACTTGAAGGCGACAGAAAGGTCGTCATAAATGGGAGTTATTCCTGATGTGAAATGTCTACTTACAGGTAATAAGAGTAGGAATAAGCATGTCTTCTGAAGCATGGTGAGGTGAGGCCGATGAAGACAACAGAGCAAAACCCAGAAGAAGGACAAACACATTGGATTAGTTCATGGTGTGAATGAAATCGCTGTTTTGAGACTGTTAGGCTTCCTGCTTTTCTTCTGGTCTTTTTCCCCTCCCTATTTCTTCTTCTTTGTATTGACTTGTTCAACACGTCCCTTTAACTGTGGTGTTTGTTTCTCTCACATATTTTTTGCTCTATCATCCGTCTCTCTGGGTTCGGGTCAGCCTTTCCTGAGCCGCCCGTCTCTCTGATATCTGCTGCATGCGTCCATCTATCTTGAGAGTCCTTCCTTCAGAGGCTTATCAGACCTTCAATAAAACAGTTTACACTTTTCCCTGACAACATTTGGCTAATACACTCCACTGTAAATCAACTCTGGAGTGGTCAGCCTTCAATTAAATGAATTAGAAGTAATAAGGAGCTCTGTGGCTTGTGAAATGATCACTTTACTCACCCAAAGAAATTACACTTTTTCATCGGAGGCTGCCTAGTTCGTTAACTCAGATCAAAACACAGACATTAAGTTCATCCATCATTTGATTCTGGGCTATTGCTCTTGCACACATCATGTTGAGTACTAGCTCGTAACAATTGCATTATTGGCATTATTTCAATCGTCAGTATGGTTTGTATACATTCATCATGAAGCAGCAGAATTAGAAGAAATCAAGTACAGCTGAGGCAGCCAGGTTTACGGCTGACTGGACAGATGATAAATACCTGGTTTCTTGCCTTAAATGGGCCGAGAACGGCCCGTTTGAAATCACGGAACATTTAAAAAGATAATCTTGTTTTCCAAATTTGCTCCAGAGACTGATGGATATTTCACTGCCTGTGGTCTCATCACCGCACAGGCGACCAAGAGGCCAGCCGTCCATATCCTGGTGATATTGTTTAAAGCTGTAGTGCAGCACTTCTAGGTGTCAATCAACGTCCCCCGGCGTGCAGCTGGCAGCGTGCATTTGTTGCACAACTATAAATCAAGTTTTACAGTCAAGCCGTCACCAAACGAGATCATAGGATACTCATTAATTAACAATTAATAGGATGTATACTGAGCATGCTGTAAGCACAGAGACAATTAGCCCCTTGCTAGCGCGAACGTAGATAAACTCGTAAATAAAGTTACAAATAGTTAAACCTTCACGAGAGTCTTCAGACCACATGGATCAAATTCTGATCGTGAAGCGAGTCATCGCCTCAGAGATGAAGCAGTGTAGCCACTGGCTAGGCTACATCAGAACACGCTAATACTGGTTAGCCCTCTGCTAACTTGAAAATGGATAAAAAATGTTATCGCAGGGATTTTCTTGAAGTTCCAAATGTTTTTCAGACCACACGGATCAAATTATGATAGTGTGATGAATCCTTATGTCCGGTTTGAGTGAAGCCAAAACAATTTGTCTCGTTTTATAGCCGGAGCAGTAAAGGCAGGCTAGGCTACGGCAGAGCTAACTAGCTATTCTGTTTATCCTCTTGACTCTTCTGGACTGTTTGAATGTTTTCAGAACACACAGATCGAATTGTGATCGTGTATCGAGTCATTTTGCAAATGTTGCGTGATGCAAAACTTGATTTATCCACCGTTTTAAAGTCCCAACAACAGCGGAGCCTGTCACCTAAGAGCACGTCTGACCATTTTCCAATAACCTTCCAGAAGGTGGAGACAAATGTCTGCACTATAGCTTTAGGCTTTCCAGGTGGTGGGTTACACTGCAATTTTTTTAAATTAAAAAAAAAAAAATCCATAGGTGGACATATAAGTGCACATCTGATGCCTCCATCACCAGCAGGCTGGTCAACTGACAGATATGAAATGAGGGATGATAGAAGAGAGCAGAGGAAGAGGAGATGGAGGAGGAACACATGGAAGCTGGAATGAGTCTTTCATTGGATGACAAGTATAAATACAAAATTATCAAGGCCTGTTTATTTTGTTTTTCCTTCACTTGATAGATTCGCCCCAACTGTGTATTCACAGTTAACTGAGTGTGTGTATCTTTGGATGGATTGTTGGTAACGTTTCCCCTGGTATGCACCCTTCATCTGGTGAGAGACCAGAGATTGGGATCACATAATAGCTGACCACAAGACACACACACACACACACACACACACACACACACACACACTGCAGCGGACTGAGTTTCAGTATGAGAAGAGTCAGGCAGGACTGAGACGGATCAATATTTCCATTCCTATTTACACAAGAGCAGACCTCACACAAACTGCTATTAGGGTGAAGCTGTCTCTCCAGCTGTCTGGAGCAAAAAGAGGCTGAAGCCAAAAGAGAAATACAGAAACGACAAAGGCAGAATAAGGTTGACACTTCCTTAACACACACACACACACACCTACATGTTTAGAGATGGCATATTGTCTCACAATTTATGCATGCACACACACACACACACGATTCATACCCAGCTTTTTAACTACCGACCAACACACATACGACGTCACGCACACTCTGTCATATCCATAACCCTCTTTAAGGGCTCTGCTGACATTGTCCTTATGATATTAATAAAGTGCAGAGCGCCGAGAGCCCGGCTGTAAAAGTCAGAGCCGTTAAAACTGGCCATAAATATTAATACGGCATAGAAAAAACACTTGGCCAGGTTGTGTGTGTGTGTGTGTGTGCGCATGTGTGTCACAGAGCCATAGAGACGGAGGAAAACCAATTGGAGCAAGTAGCTTAACATCTTCACAAGTTCAGCATCAAATAAGGAAAATCCCCCTGTCAAAAACAAACGAGGCTCCGAAATATTGACTCACATCTGGAGTGGCTGATGGACTGAGCTGTTGTCTCATATTGGTTTTCCTATATATGCCAAAATACAATTTCTGGGCCCCCCCATATGGGGGAATGTAGGATGAAACGGGACTCTGGTAAAAAAAAAAAAAGCTTTCGCAACCGGAGCAGATGTCCCATCGCACTTTCATTCTTTGAGATTCTGCGCAGCGTCCCCATGAGCGTTAGCCTCCCTGCTAGCCCGTTCACCCAGCTAGCCACGCTCGTGAGTTTGAGCTCTTTGTGGGATGTTACTTTTTCTGCTTATTGCAGGTGATCCCACCACCTCTGCCTCGTCCCAGAATCCTAACTGTCACAAGCGTCACCGTCATCCATCAGGTCGGCGGGACTTTATAAAGCTGCTGCTCTGGTTGGCTCATGGCGTTTCCATCATTTTACATACGTGGATACTTGCAACCCTAGCATCACCTGGTCGGAGAAATAAAGTTCCGCTACACTTGTCTTGCACTATGAACACAGTCAGTGGAGCAGCTCCAACTGATCAGCAGATATTCTTTGACAGAAACACCGACTCCCCCCTCAACCTCCGCAGCCCTACTGCTAACCCCGACACTCAAGAGAGCCTTCTGCTCTGATAGAGCTCATGAGACCCCACAGGTATAGTAAGCTCCTGGTTGAATCCTGGATGTACCTATACAGCATGCACACACGCACACACACACGCACGCATACACACTCACACACACACACACACACACACACACACACACACACACACTTTCTCATACGGTGGATAGAGCTTATCTTGGCTTTCTGTGAATGGTTTCTCTGGTAAACACAACCAGTTTCACACTGATAGCTTGGCTGTGTCTCCACTGGTTTATGAATGCTATCGGCTGAAAACACACACACACACACACACACACACACACACGCATGCACAAACACACACACACACACACACACACAAAACACTATCGTTTATCATTCCCAGTTATAGACACTCTTTTGTCATGTGTGTCATGTTTGAATACTTTTCCTCCCTTGAAGACTGAGCTGGATGAGACGCATCTCACCTGTTGTATGTCTGAACACACACACACACACACACACACACACACACACACACACACACACACACACACACACACACACACACACACACACATCCGTCATTAACACAGTGAAATACTTTACAGTCACCGGCTGGTGCGCCCGTATGTTCATGTGTGTGTGTACGTGTGAGTGCAGTCATACACAAACACACATGAACATAAGGGCCTTGATGACACAAGCACGCCGTCAGCGCGGTTTATTTACACATTTGATCATCGGCACAAAGGCAGCTATTTAACCACAATGGTCAATGTGCAATGTTGTATTTTTTTTTTAAATTACTAATCTGGCTGTGTGAGTTTAGATCAGGAAGACTGACACGTTTTAATCTCTATTTATAATCTGATCAATTCATGTTTTGTTATCATATTATCTGCATATGGGCTCAACCAAGGGTTTCACCCTGGCGCAGGAAGCCGATTTGTGTATCTGTAACATGTCACAACTCATTAGAGGTCGTGAAATAAAATAAAATAAAATAAAAACTCACCTGTTTTTACCTAACAGGACTTTAGTGACGACCAAGGCTCCACGTTGTACCAATTCTGGTACAACCGGACACTCTACAACTTCTGATTTCCATCAAGGAGGCTAATCAGTCAAAAATCTAATTTAAGATTATAAACTGTTGCAGTTTGATTATTTTGAAAATCATGAGAATGTAAAACAGTCGATTTTGAACAGAGTTTCATGTAAAATGTTGCCGAGGTTCTGTGACTTCAACGAGTACCTGGATTCAGAGACATCAGGGGAGATTTTTCACCACAACCACACAAGGCGCATCCCTCTGTTGAAGTATCCAAGTACCTCCACTGCAGCTTTAAAATGCACGCGCTCAGTTTGTCTTGAATTCACGCCGGAGCGCTCGGTTCATTGGAACCTCAACACACATTTCAGCAGGAGGAGCAAAAGCAAACTTTACAAAGCTTTTAAAGGTTACTTAAGGTCATGATTTGCCTGTAAAAATGTATGGTGAAAGTCTGCAAATGCAAATGAGTTTTATTCCGTTTTCATTTTTTTCTTTTTACAGAGCCAAGTGTTTTTCCCAAAGAGGTGCGCTGTATGTAGATTTAAATGTAGGCCGAGGGTTTGATAGAGCACTAGCTGGCGTGACAGGAACAGAGAGGACTGATTTGAAGCCCAGAGCAGCGTGGGTGGAAATATTTGTGAAGTGTCACATTTAATTTGGCAAGATATTAGCACGAATCTTCCTCTTAATCTCCCACCTCTGTTCTGTTTGCCAAAGCCGAGTAGGTAAGATCTAACCTGCAAAGTTGCACTAATTATCCAAGTGGTTTTTTTCCCTCTTTTCTAATATTGGAGGTGGAACAGTGGCATGTGTGATTGTTTGCTTTACCGTGTGATGGAATTAATTATGCCAACCTGCTCCGACTCAAGAATGCAGCAGTAACACCTCGTTTTGTGTCTTTTTTATGAATTTCCACCCTGGAATGTAAGCTGCAAGTGCACAGAACTTTGGAAGAAGCATACATATAAAAACTGTCAAAGCATCGATGGGAGGATAAAGCATTCGATGGAGGGTTGAAACAAAGCATCATGAAGCGGGAACATGCGATGCAGTGAAAGTCTAAATGGATTTGTGACGTTTCAAACGTGCAAAAACCAGAGACAAAGCGGCGAGCACAGATGAGAGGCCCTGTGTGCAATCATGAATGACACAAATGAAGTAACGGTTGGAAGGGTTTTCCAAAAGCATCTTAGAGGTTCTCAGTTCTGACATTAAGTCCTCAACACCACGAAAAGTCTCATGTTCACGACCATTTTTTTGCCTCGCATACTTTCAGCCATCAAGGAAAAGACACTAATGATGCAATGATGGCGGGTCGAAAGACAGAAATGAGGACTTCTATGACGGCTCGGCCTGGATTGTCAAAGAAGAGGAAAACCTCAATTTCAATAACTCGGAGACACAGATCAGGCTGGTGAACAGCGGTGAGACGAGGTTACGCTTCCTACTGCACCTCAGTGCTAAAACAGCCAGGAGAAAACGAAATGTGTGCCACAGTGATACAAATATTTTCTGTCGTTTCTGTGAGAGAGAAAGGATTTGCTGCTCCCTCGTCTGTGTCTCGACTCAACAACGCTGTGATTTGGAGGCACATGCTGTCGTGGTGTTATTTCTGTGGAGGGCAGCTGCCCCGAGCTAAAAATGAAGGCTGTTCCTGAGACAGCATAACATTGAACAAAAACATGTTGCATTTCACGTATTTAGCGATGTTTAAAGCTCAGGAGCATGCAGAAGCAGAGAAAGGCCTTCATGCTGAGGATCGCATCTCCTCATCTGACGAAAACCCGTGATCACCAGATAACAAGCTTTCGTATCTCACAAAGACAGGATACATCAAGAGACAACAAAACTCTTTACTTCATTACCACAAGATAATGACCTGGCATCACAAGATGGTGGCACAGAAGTTTTACTGCACCCACAGGAGTCTAGTGCGTGCGGCCTGTCTCTGCTTCCGTAGAATCATCGCACATATACAACACACTCATTCCTGAATCCTCTCGGGTACATTCTTAACGGAAGAACACATCTGTTTTCCTGGCGTAACCTTGGAAGATGCATTTGGAAGACCCCCCAGAGCCGAACACGGCAGGGTGAGCGTCACAGTGAAGGGAGTGGATGCGTTGATGTCTAGAAGTAAACATACAATACCCCACGCTCAGAGTTCTCCATGTGTGAATCTCTCTATCGGAGCAAGGGCAAGGCAGGTACAGGACGGGACAGGAAGGGGTGGAGCCAAAAAACAGGAAACAGGATAGAGAGAGACATAAAAGGGCGTGAAACTCGAGTCAGTGAAGATGGAAACCTGACACATCTGCTTCATCTGGTTCTCCTTCGTTTCAGTCCCAGTTTTTGCTAACTTTCATGTGGCATGTAAACTTTTTTCTGTGGATACAAAGACGTTTCTGGCTCGTCTGTATATCCCATAATAGTTTTACATCTAGATAGCAACAAATGATCTGAAATGGGCTAAAGAAGTATAAGGAGTCATGAAAACATTAGACTTGTCCTCATCTGTTGCTGCATAAATCACCACAGTGCACAAATATGTTGGTACGTTCCACATTTGAAGCTGAGAAGTGATGTGGAAAGACAAAACGGTTTGAGTAACATGCACTTATATGTCATCCTCTGCAGAGCCAGGGAAGATGGCGACTACTAGTTAGCTTAGCGCAATGAATGCTAGCGGATGGGCGGATCAGCACACCCCCATTAAATACACTTTTCTGAAAAACGAAGTCCAACTTTGGCCTACACAAGAGCAACTGCTGCTACTGATTCCTTTGTGAGAGAGGATGAAGAGGATTACTGCTGGGCACACCAGCACCCTGGTCCTGGAACCACAACAAAGGAACTACAGGTGTTGGAAGCTGAGTAATGGAGGTATGCTAAGGTGCCCATCCATTACTGTTCACTGTGCTACGCTAACTAGCAGTCAGGTCTCTAATGTAGCACAGATGACAGAAGGGTATCTACCGATTCCTCTGGCTCTGGAGAGGATGGACAATGAGCATAGAACCACAAAAGTTATTGGGTTCCTTACAGGAACGTGTCAAACATGGAGACGATCTAATAGTCTGAGTTTTGAGCAACTGAACATTGAACAAAGGACCCTCGATGTGCAGAAATGAATCAGCTGCGTCAGTCAACAGCGGTGTAGAGAGAAGCTCTGTGTGGACATGAAGCTTCCTGTGCAAAGAATGAAAGAAATCCATTTCACACCCAAGTGTCTTTGAATGTGAAGACATCCTGTCATTACTAATAATGGTGAATCCGTGCAGGCTGTAGAGACAAACCTCAAAGAGAAAACAAGTGGATTCATTTTGCCCACGTTAAACGTGGAATGTTGCTGATTTAACACATTTAGAAATGTGTTGCCTATTCACTCGGAAAGACCAATTTAGTATTTCAACACTTCTGGAGCTGGTTTCCATTCTTCTTCTAGAACAATGGGAAGAAATGATTCATTTATATTCCTTCGCTGTCGTGAAGATGTAAAGAGGTAGCAGAGGAGGACAGTGATTGATAAGCTAGAATGGATCAACCAGAGAGCGGAAAACAATGGATGAACAAAGGCAGCAAGCGTTTGTGCAAAGGCATGATTATGGGACTGCGTGTCACAGCGACTTTAAAGTCTCAGGTCCACGTACGTTGGTCTGATGTCTGTAGCTCTGTACAACACACCGGACGCCAGGCTACCAGTGAGCTAAAACAACAGGCTCCAGCTAACTGTGCAGCTACGGCTGCAGACACCCACCTGGATACGCTGCTGACGGAACTTCCTCCCAACCCGCAGCAGCTAATCAGTGACCTTAAGTCTCCTGAAGTGACACAAATGTCCGCTGACTAATTCCAGAATACGATGTATTTAATCCATGTCTCAATTACAAAAACTCAGTGTTGACTGGAACTATCTTCTGCGAAGAATTGCAAGGAATCTGTCCCCTTGGTCATGGCTGCATTTTTGTAGGTTTAAATAAAACTAGAAAATAAGAAGAAAGGGGGAGAAAAAGACTTTTAATTATGAAGAGTGACATTGAAAATGGAAGGAATTTGATTTTTAACATTCTTTCTTTACCGGGGGAAATATCTTAAATTGAAACACAAATGATTTTTTTTTTTTTCTCGGAAAGTCCACACGGACTGAAAGTTAAAGGAGCTGTCAAGTCAAGTCGGTTTTATTTGTGCCGCGTCAAAACACAACAAAAGTTGCCTCACGTGAAGACGCTGGAGACCTTGAACCTACCATGAGACCCTCTTCTATCTTTCATTTTCTCCTTTATCACTTTTACAAAATAACGTACCCCAGATGCACGTATATGCAAGTGAGTCATTTCAGCTTTAATTTATAGTTTTATTTAATTTTATTTAATCCATTGTGATGACATGCGGATGATATCTCTTTTCATGCGCCTGCATTTATTCTTAAAATATCTTATTCATTTTTTTGCTCAATTTTCTTAACAAAGGCATTTTACATGATACAAGGGGAGTGGAAAATAATTGTGTCCCACTGTATTTGTGTCTCAGTCTATGCTCCCTTTCCCAAGTCACGCATGCCCACGCTCTAATATACCAGTCCAGGTTTGGTTGATAGTGTCGGGGCCAGGAAGAGAGCTGCAGCCCTGAATAATCCCTCACAACATTGTAAATGAGTCGGAGCCGCCAGGGAGGGGTGTTGCAGTCTGAGGAGGCAAAGATATATGGGAGAGGTTTGGGAATGAGGTTGGCCGAGAGCAGTCTGTTGTGTTGGTGCAAACGTCTCTGTCCACAGTCCCGTCTGGTCCCCCCCAACACACACACACACACACACACACACACACACACACACACACACACAACTATGTGTGCGACTGAACAGTCCGGGGCTGCATCCCTGTCAATATTGGCTTCTGATGCCTAAGGAGGAGAGTCGGCTCAGCAGCACACACGCACGCACGCACGCACGCACGCACGCACACAAAATGGTGACGTGGCTCTGGTTTTGCAACACTTTCTGACTCTCAAACATTGACGCGTAGTCAGTGGCTCTTCGCATCAAAGTGTGGTGCTTCGTGAGGCCCTCCAGCCCAGCGGAGTACACGGCTGTTTGCAAAAGGCTGCTGCGCCCACCTGCCGGAATCGCCGGCAGCTGATTGACTCCTGTTTCCGACCACAAGTCTCACATTTGCTGCAGCGAGTCCAGACTGTCTTCAAGTCGAGTGTTTTTAAGACGACGACACAATTTTCGACGAGGGGCTGCTGCTTGTTTCTCAGCACATCATTGTGAGTGAGTACTGTAACCGTGACAACAAAAGTCACATAGCCATCGGGAAGGACGAACTTATATCTGAGCAGGCTGATTCCAATTGCAACTATAAAAAGTAATGTAATTTACATAACTGTAACACAAAGGAAAGAGACATTTGCACCCGTTGTTCGCTGACAAACCCATCAGAATGGGTACAACGGTTGGTTTGGCGGTAAAACACGGGTGTTGGAGTGACACATCGGGCCATTTGGAGCTGATATCCCGGCAACAAAAACAGAGTGAGACGGCGGGAGATGGGAAACTGCTGACAAAACCAGACGTTTTTTAGCATCTACTAGAACATTTGCAGTCATTTCTTGTGTTTTCATCCGATCTGAGACTTTGCTCTCACCTAACAAGTGGCGCTGGTGTCCAGACCAAACCAAACCGCAGCGCTGAGCTTGAGGCTCTAAAGCTTTGAGGTTTGCGCCGACGTACAGATCGCTGGTATTATTGCTGGACATAAGAAGAATTTGTGTACATTTCATGGGATTTGGTATAATATAGAAGGAGCAGTCACAGTGTTGGGGCCTAGAGTCCAACAAAGTCTTGGCGCTGGCAGCATCACATTTTGAAGCACAAAGCCACTGGACAAGTGCCCGTATGCAACAACTTGGGAGTAAAAATATGATGAAAGGGATATCAGCCAAAGGTCACACCTGAGATGTTGTCTTAGATTTGTGCTTCATATCGCCAGGGGCGATATTAAATTTGTTAATTGGAGCTGTTTTTTTTTTTCTCTTTCCTCATTTGTTTTGATGTGAGATGTTGAACTGAGATAAAATGTCTTCTTCTGGGAATGAAAGCAGGTTGGTGGGCTTTAGTTATCATAAAAGCACGAGATGGCTGTAGGGTTGGAATCTTAAATAGCTCAGATAAAAGGGATTAAGGGTGGAAACATTTTAAATAACATGTATTTCTATCCATTTGCAGTTCCAGAGATGTTTTGTTAAATACTTCTAACACACACACACACACACACACACACATACACATCAAATCAGACAGTATTTAGGGAGCCTCAGAACCCTTCATTATTTATTCATTCTGCTCTCAACCTTTTGATGAAAAGCGTATCTTCTGGCGTGAGTTTCTGAAGCCCCTGGGACCACCTGGCTGTAGAAACATCGAATCTCCATTAAGACGTCGGCGTGTCCGGCCTTATTCACTTTTACATTACATTATCAGCAACAACTCCTTGCTTTTCTCGGAAAATAAAACCTATTTGGTACACGTGTAACGCTGGTCTGAAATATTAATCAGACAGTTTTGCGCGTTCAGAAAAAAAAAAGTTTTGGCTTTGGAATAATTTATGGACTCTGAAGAGCATGTCAAACACTTTAGACTTAAAAAAAAAAAAAAACACTTCTGCCTTTTACCTGGACTGTGAGTGTAAGTGTGTGGAATTAAATATAGATGAGTGGATATCATGGCTTATGATATGGCCGACTTGCCTCTGTCTGCATCTGCTTTATCCGGTGCTTCTACTGTTCCACTCCTCACTCCCTCAGCCTCACTTAATCCCCGCCTCTCTCTCTGATTCCCTTCCATCCTCTTTGTATGGCTGATAATGTCAATTAAAGTTCCTTGTTGCATCTGTTATTGTGGAACTACAAGGCTACAAGCCTTCAGTAAACAGGATTTTGCTGTTTTTCTTTTGTTCAAATGAAACAAAAGTTCCCGTCTCATAAGTACAAGGTCAGGGTTGCTATGGTGATGTGCTTAACAACAACAACGCTGCCACAGTGTGGTCAGTTGTTACTTCTGGGCTAATAAACCATGAACCATGAGGACAACTGGAGCAGTATTTGGCCGTTTTGTTTCTTGGATGACTCCACCCAAACAGCTGGATGTAAATACAGATGTTTTTACTGCTGCTGCCACATATTTCATCAAATACTCACCAACTCTGGCGCGAACCATGTTGGAGAGACTTGGCTTATGTGTTTGTTTGCTTGTGTCGCTTTGGCCTGTAATTGGCTACCAAACCTTTGAGGGCGTGGTCTGACGCACTTCACCACAACCACATTGGATGGCGTTGTATAAAAGGTTGCACTAGATAAGAGTGTTAAAGTTGATCAGGTTCTTACCAACAGGAGACGCTCCTGCAGTATCAGAATATGATGTTTACACGCCTCTGCTGTTGCTAATGAAACCCGGAACCTAGCTGTTGAGGACTGGCGTTCCAAGCTCCTCCTTGTTGTCGTGAGTGAAACCCCATCATACGACTCGTTACGTTTAATACTACTGAAATTCGTTAAAGAGGATATTCCAGGGTAGTAAATACCGCTGGGCTGTGAGCTGGAGCAGACACATGTAACCTGGACTATCTTAGTATTCCCTCCCCTCTTCCGTGATCCTCCTCCTCTGTAATACTTTCATATGTGCTCCAAGACTTCATTTGACCTGTATGGGACCTGTAACCGTGACCGATGGCCCCCGTTCAGGAGCACATCTGAGCAGCATCTCAATTGTCCGTCTTACTCCTGCATGGCTGCGCTTGTCCTCCTTCAAATACAGCAACTGCATGGGTATTTGCCCTCCAATTGACATTTTTATGTATATTATACCCTGTTGGTCTGGTTACCATCTAATTGGCATATCCACATGACCCCAGGGTTATCCAGTGCTGCCTTGTTTTCATTTTTCATATTTTTAAAACCCTCATACATTTTCTTCCTCGTTGGTTCCTTCAACCGCCTCCCTCCACCTTCCCTACTGGAAGCGCTATCTGAAGTCATGCCTTTCCTCTTACCGCTTCATTTTTTCCTCCAGCTCTGATATATTTTTCAACCCGCTGGAATTCAGGACATTCCCTGCTAGCCAGGGTTAGTCTGTGATTAGCATCGCCAACTGACCCTGCGCCCTCTCTGACTCCCCAACCTCTTCTGTTCTCTCGAAAAAGGATGTTGTGCTGTATTCAGACTAGTAATAAGGTAGTTCTCACCGCGTCCCTGTCTGAGCATGAGTTTTGTGTTCCCTAAAATGTTAAATATAATCTGTAGCAGGAGTGCATCCATGCACAGTGTGTAACTTTACCATATTGCCATATAAAGATCTGTGTATCATTTATGATCTTAATCAAGAAGTTGGAACATTCACACTTCTCTGCACCTGCAAACACGTCACGCTAACTTCAATGCACACGATGGATTTTCTTTTCTCCTTGACTAAATAAAAGGCCGCATTTCCCGGCGACACGTGTCCGAGGTTATCCACGGAGACCTGGACGTTGTTCCAAGATGGAACCGCTTTCAAAAGTGAACCTCTTTTGTTTCTAATTCTGCTAAACCTTCTTCAAATCCCATGAGAGACCTGTGTAACAGCTAACACCTGAAGAGACATGCTAGCAACGGAAGCTAACACACAGGGGTTTGGGTCTCGTGCCAACACGCCTGCCACAATGACTTCAAGGACAGTTTGCGGCTACTACTTCTACTCCTCCTCCTAGTACTACTACTACTACTACTCCTACTACTACTACTACTGCTACTGCTACTGCTACTACTACCACTACTACTACTGTTACATAAAGGTATTTAGGTTTAGGCCCAAAAGCCGCCTAAGATCATGCTTTGGGTAAAAATAACTATCAGCGTGGGAGTTGTTGCTGAAAACACCATTTTTTTTAAGAGAGACACAGCTGAAAATGTCCCGACTTCTCACAAAATTCCTCCTGGTTTTGTCACCAGACGCGTCTGCAAATGACCTGAGGTTTCATTCCCAGTTACAGGCTGCAAACGTCCACATGTCCGACGTGGGTTGTAGATGTAAATTACGGTGCATCACCTTTTGCGATTACAACTCAACGCGAGCACTGATTCTTGGCCCCATGCTGTGGGCGTCCACGCACAGAGGCACCGCTCTCCCACACGTCAGTTATTTAATATCATCTCATCTTTTGTGTTAAGGTATTTAACTGCATCGATATGCACTGCCAAGCTGTCCCATTGTAACGGTCAACGAAGTGAAGCCTAATTGAAATTGCATGAATTGCTGGCTGCTGTGATTACTGATTACACTGATAAACGTGTGAGGGGGGGAGACATTCACTCGACACGACACAAAAACATTCCAAACTCTTTCCTCCAAATAAATCGATTCTCAACAAAAAAGCAGCAAAACGAAGAATCATTTAATTTAGCGACAATGATGCTGCTGATTTTCAGAGGGTTAAACCACCATCGACATCTGTGTGCAATCCTTCTAAAAACAAGTTGGTGGTTTTGATTCAAAGCAGGATTTATTCTGGTATTTAAGCATAAAAGTCTAGAATGTGCCTTGGGCATTAATCATTATGCCCTCCATTTCACCTCCCTGTGATTCTGAGTCTTAATTTTGTAGTGTATATTGCAACAGCATGGGAATGCGTGTGAGTGTCCCCCCATTGATTTTCCTATTTGCATGACTCACACTGTGACTGTTCTGATTCTCTTTGTTTGGAAAAACAGATTTGATTTCCATGACAAGCAATGTTTCAGACATATTTGTTGTGTGAAATGCTGAAATGACATTATAAAAAAAAAACACTTACACTTTAAAAAAAACAAAAACAAAAGCAAAAACAAATGTGAATCCTGGCAAACCAAAGCACTGAATGGATATGTGGAGGAGAGGGTTGGAGGGATGATACAGAGCGGAAGTAGAGAAAGAAAAGAGAGGCAGGTGATGGTGGCAAAGCCAGTGTGCATGTCAACCAAGACACATAAAGCTGTGTGTGTCTGCTAACTGAGAAAAAAAAGAAAAAAACAAAGCTATTTTTATCTGGAGTACGGACATTATCATTTAGTTTTCCCTTAATGGTTGGAACATCAATTAAACATCCTAACATTTCGTTTTAGAAATTAATAGAAAGTCTAATAAATGCTAATTTATAAAAAGCCATTTTGACAGTGGAACTAATGGTAGGTTTTCTGTTCTTTATCTCTGCGACTGTAAGTCTACATCTTTACCTGCAAACCAGCTGTTTATCCATCAGTCTGTCTGTCCAACAAACTGGTCCTACTGACTCAAGGTGCAGCGTGTGGTATTTTATAGAAATGACATCATCAAGATGATCCTTAGCTTCTGTCGCCTGACAGAGGAACCAGCTAGCAGCTCCAAATTTTCATTTGAACCTCTTGTGTAGGGTTTTTGCTGTTTTGTTTCTCAGCTCAACTTTAAATGTGTCCACAGAGCAGCAGAGACGGATACAGGCCAAGAACTGTCTCGTCTAGAGATGAAACCAGCGGCAGGATGTGAATGGTCCTGCCTGCTAGCTTGGGTTTCAGGAAGCTTTGCTTAGAGCGGTACGATACCCAGGAAGTGTGTTTTACCTTTCAAATTCTAACGAATGGGTGACCAGCTCAGGAAACCGTTGTCCTTCTCCCTCCTGCATCACTTCTTTGAGATTCCGGAATGCAGAAGGAACCAGCCACGTATATCTAGCCTGAAGCTGCGCTGCTGCTCCAATTTTCTGTAGTTTTTGTTTTTTACTAAATCAGAGTGTTTGTGGATTACTGAGAATGCAGCTGGACAAAGAAGACGTGGATTGAACTGGACGACTCCTCTGAGAGTTTGTAATGTGACACATATTTGGACAGTTGTGCTGTTGTTAGCTGCCTTTAGCTCCAAGATAAATGTACGTAGCAGGCTGTTTCTGCATTCTGGAGTCATAAAGACGCATTGCAGAGGGAAAGAAACATCTCTGTGACCTCAAGACACCTAAATGTCGGTGCTTGAAAGGAAAAACACTGTTTTTGAGTGAAGTATCGCCTGAGGGGTTCCATGAAATAAAATTTAAATGCCACACGCAGCACCTTTAAGCTGCTCCTCTGTCCTGATGTTGCATCTCTTACCACACATGTAGCACCTCGAAGCTGCTACAGCTGATCAGTACCTACCTGCGTTTGAAGGTGAGGACGACACCGAGGAGGATGATGATGAACATGAGGATGCCGGCGATCACTCCAGCCATCTTCACCGTGCTGTCCACCTGCTTCTCGGGCTCAATGGCGTCTGAATCCTGTGTGGACGCACCTGCACGTCACAGGAACACACACACACACACAAACACACCCGCACAGCGGTAAGCACAACAATTGTTAAGAGACTGCATATATAAGACGCATGCACATACAGAAGTCAAACACCTGCACACGCTGCCAAACACACATATGGAGGAACACTCAAGCATGCATATGCACAAACACAACACACACTCACGCCGACAGGAACACTACAGATGTTTACCCTTGGCAGACATCCTTGATAAAGACCCACTTCAACATAAACATCCAGTATCTGCCATGAACAAAGCACACACTTGATCCCAAGGTGATCCTCTAAAGGCCACATCAATATGGAAGGAGGCAAACAACCCAGAGGCAGCATGCGGGTGGATGACAACATCCAGACACACTTCCAGGGACAGAGATGAGGACTTGGGTTCAAAAATAAAAGGTGGAAATGATTTTTTAATTCAGTCTGATTGATCTGCTGTGATGTGGGGTAGCACAGCCTGAGACGTGTCGGAACACAAGCAAGTTTCATGGTTGGAAACTGTGGAGCCAAAAGAAAAAAACCACGTCTGACAGTGAAAGTCGCGCCGTGAAAACGGTACAAATAAAATGAATATTTTAGCATTCATGTGGATACAACACTTCTTTTTCTTTTTTGCTATCCACATCCTCAGCAGTGTGATGCTGAGCAACAGAACCAAGTTTCTGCATGTGAGACCCGCTGACCCGGATCGAGTGAAGACCTGTACTGTGACTACCTCAGACTCAGCAAGAAACGCTCTGGTCTGAAAATGCTCTCAGTATTTCTGGAAGTGTTTCAGAGATGAACTTTTCAATTTCTCCAGAGAACGTTCTTCCTATTAACATTCTCTAGAGCGTTAACACAACTGATAATCTATCAAATATTCACTTAACATTTCATCTCAGTAACCCTTTAACCTAATTAGGATATTATTATTTAGATTGCAACATTTTGTCTTCGTGAGACCCATCAGCATCAAAGACTTCGTCTTCATATCATACGATCACGCGACTGTATTCCTGTGGCTGATCTGGCTAGTTTTGTTACTGCTAAACAACATTGTTGATTAAAAATGTTTTGCTGTGGTTTTATTTTGTGGTGTGGAAGCAACATGGATGTAGAAATGTCTGATTTCAGTCCTCAGAAATTCCGACGTATTCTGATTTATGCACAGAACCATAGAACTTTTATTGTTAAGTTTTGTTTGTTCAAGTTTTTATAGACTATTTACAGGTTGCTGGCTACTGCTGTTCATTGTGTTAAGCTAGCTAGCACGTAGCTGTTGTTCCTGGCTTTGGAAAGGATGGACAAGAGGTGAATTACCCCGACTAGCTGTTTCGTGAAGAGCAGGGCATCTGTAGACACTGACTTCCTGGATCTTTGCGGCCTCCATCTTTGTTTTTTTTCAATTACGTCCTTTAGTTCTCTCCAAGATTCACCCAGATGGGAGTACGTTGTGACAACAACAAGGCTCATAGAATTCTACAAAGACGTTCTTTGTGGAATTAAAAGGTGACTTCCTCAAAAGTTGTTTCCTGGAGAAACGGTCCTCAGCGCCTTGCTCAAGCAGGCACACACTCAATCAGACCTTCCCAATTACTCCAGAGCCACTCGAGCTCAACACCAACAAGTCCAGGTTACAACCTCGGCACCCGCAGAGATGAACACCAGAGGAGAAAACCGGACAAAGCCAACTATTAATGAAGCTGCCCATTTCAACCAGGGGGTGAATGGAAGCAGCGAAGGTCATGTGACTCGGGGAGATGGACAATGGTGCTGGCAGAGATGAACAGAGTGGATACAGCAGTGGTTGATGTGATGGAGAAGAGCAGCATGAAGTAAATAAAAGAAATAGTAAGAGACGTACAGAAACCACAGAGGTTTGGAGGGAGAGAAGGATGGGCGCTGATGTGAGAGTGATGGAGATCAAAGGGGGGGGTGGGGGGCTGACGAAGAAGGCGAGGGGAAAGAGTGGTTGAAGGTGAGTTACATAAAAAATGACAGAAGAAAGAGCAAAGAGTGAAAGGAGGAGGACAAAAACCCCTCGAGTGGAAGACCCTGGGATCCTGTTATCTAGCACCCGGCAGCCTCTCGCTACAACCTCGACAGACAAAAAGCAGAGTTCAATTAATCCGTCTCCTCTTCACCCCGTCTGCAATAACAACACAAGGTCTAACCCTGGAAGAGCTGGAACCGCATTTTCTTACATGAGTCATTTTGCACAGTCGTGCACGAACGTTTTGTCCCATTAACGCTATCAGAAATAACCTAGAGAGGACAGTCTTTGGGAGCCAGTGGTGTGTAATCAGCAGAACTGTACAGAGGGACGAATTTCAGATGATCTGTCGAGCACATTAGTTACACGAGAGCCTCCGGCGATCACGCAGGAGGCGGTGCACACGCTCCCCTGTAGTCCCTGCCCTCACAATCACCCCACAGGTTTATTAAAGCCTCATACAACCCCCCCACCCCCGGCGTTAACCCACACTATGTATCACCTGACACATTACAGTGTGACCCCATTTGTCCACACTTGACTGGCCCCCGCGCTGATTGGGTTCAGCAGTTCATGATGTAACAATAGACGAGCCCATCTGGTGACGGGTTCAGCTCCATTTAACACTGTGATTGGCCAGCTGGGGAGCCGCTCAGCCAATCAGGAGGACTCTGACTGGGGCAGAGGAGAGGTGGGATAACGCCATCGCCTCCATTACGGGGGGGATTGACAGAAAACTGACGCCGGCTCCCTGGACCCATCTGTTATTATCTTTATAAGTTCCACTGTCAGGTGACACATTTATGAATCAATCTTGTTGTTCTAGCACCGGTGTTGCCAGGTGGTGGGTGGGGGGGGTCAGGGTTCTATTCCTGGTCCAATCAAGTTCCCGAAGAAGAACAATAGAACAACAGTGATCTAAAACACCATCACATTTTTGACTCACAAATATTTGCTAATTTCATTAAATTCTGATTAATTGTGCACCCCCCCCCCCCCCCAGTAATCAATTAAATAGTTGTTTTTAGGGCCTGAGCCTGAAGTACCTTCAGGCTCAGGCCCTACAATGTTTTTTTTACCTCTTTCTGTACGTTTGCTCGTGTCTAAGGTTTGTCTGCCTGACAGTTCAGTTTTCTGCGTGCCCTGTAAGTCCGGCTGAGCGAACAATAAAGTTGTCCAGTTTATCTCTGCTGGGCGGCAGGTAGAGAAACCAACAGGATTACATAAAGATAATCTGACATCACTGCTGAATGCACATCTGAACCCCAACATGCTGAATACAGCTGTCGGATACACGGAACTGTGCCATTAAACGTTGACGTGAGCGGGAACATTAATCTGTCACCCTAAAATGTTTGAGTTTGATCAACGAAAGGCATTCAGCCACAGACATGTTGGATTTCTGCAGTGATCAAAAGTTACACACAGTGGTGATTCCTGATGCGCCGCCAGAATAAAAGGGCCTCGTTGACACTTGACATGATTTCTTTATGAAGAGCCAATGTTGCCACGGGCGACCCAATAAGTCACAAGATGAGAAACAATGTATTTTTAAAACGTGATTGTGTATTCACTGGAGAAGAGAGCAGTAAATATTTGAAATACTGAACACGGTGGAGTATAAATCTGATGAAGCTGTTAATGGATCTACAGGAGCAGCGGGCTCTTGATTTTATCGCCATGTTCTGGACCCATGGGCGGGACCTTAGAAGGTTTATTGAAACGGACAATCAGGTTGTTTATCATCCCGCATTCTTTTTTTTTAACAACTTTAACTAGTTATTTTTTTGTGCTTTTGATTATCGAAGCATTTACTTCCGAGTCAATCCCGATTATAAAGTTAAGAAGAAAATGAGATGTTCTGGAGTACTTATCTGCTCCTGCTGTACCCTGTTTAAAGACAGAGTTACCCTGCAGAAAGCAGGAAGAATAAATTCATGACTGGAAATTGCCAGTGTTTGTTATTTCCATGGCAACGGCAGGTGCTGCTGATTAGGACAGAGACGCATTAGCACCCAGAGGTTCTGCTGTTCCTGAAGCTGTGAGGGAGTGTGTCTGTCTTCTTCTCAGATATTTATTGTAATTCATACATTTTTTTCTTTTCATTTATCCTGCTTGGAGAGCACGATAACAATATCGGGGAGAAATTATGGGTAAGACCAGAGATATTAAAAACATAATCTCATCCAAATGGGAAGGAAAAGATTCTCCAACTCGCTGTACCGTCCTACTGAATGAGTTATTAAACGCTTCTTTCCTTTGTGTGAGTGGGTTTGCACGGGGGCGTGTGTGCGCTTGTCTATAAATACCTCACAATTATGAAATATCTATCATTTATGAATATGGGAGAATCTTAATAAAGTGGAAGCCTCACTCACGTATGCAGCATTTTCCCTGTCGGGTTCCCGAGTGACTGAGAGGCAGAATCGATCTTTTGGGAAATCTGATGTTGCAACTTCACACCTCAACATGTGTGAGCATCTCTGACTTCATACATAATGTTTGTAAACCAGAAAAGATTATAAAAAAAAACAACCTAGATTTATATTCAAACCACCAACAAAAAAAAGTACAAAAGTGCCATTTGCTCTGCTCCTGTTCGTGTACCTGCACAGAAACGAGAAACTATATGATTTCATGTACGACACAATGTCAAGTTGCATCTGTGTTGCGCCCGTTATATAAGCGCGCGTCTGTTGGCGTGTGTGTGTGTGTTTGCGTGTGTGTCTTAGATCAAGGTTGATGTGAAGGTTCAGATTTTCTGCATTATTTGTCAGCAGCTGTGGGGTGCATCCTCGGAGGATTAGCGTTAGCATGGCTGAGTGTGTTTAACAGGATTACTAATCTGAACTATGCTGCGGCAGTGCTCCCGGTGTGTGTTTGTGTGTGTGTGTGTGTGTGTGCGCACGTGTTTATCTGTCTCTTACAAGTACCTTTGATTCTGTTTTTAAATAATTTTATACATTCTATGATTACACAGCAACACACAAATGCACACGTGTGTGTGTGTGTGTTGCGCTGTATGAGTGTGTGTTTGTGTGTGTGAGTGATCAGATGACTCCAGGACGACATGGCTGCTGTTTCCATGAATCAGCCCAGAGGAAAGCTAATGGTAAACGTTGAGGTCAGTGGGATGTGGTTACCAAGTACTTCAGAGCTTTCAAGAACTAAAACGACTTAAATGCTTCATCAACGGGTCTCAGAGGAGCACTTTGGAGTGAAGGGGGTTTGGTGTGTGTGTGTGTGTGTGTGTGTGTGTGTGTGTGTGTGAGGTCTAATCCCCCACAAGACAACTAATGATTGTGAATCTCCTCTCTGCTTCTTTTATCAACAGTGAATGTCATCTTAGTCATCGCATGTAAATTCCTTGAGCAGTACTTTTTTTTAATAATAGAAAACAGTAACAGAGGAGCTGCTAGTCAAAATAAGGGGCCTTGAACAAACACAAGTATGTAAGCGTGTGCACCTCGGCCGGAGCTACTGGTTTATACTACCTACTTACCCTGACTAGCGCCCCGGTTTGAGTGTCGAGACCTTATAACGAAACCTGGATAGCAGGTGGAATGCAGCGCATTCAGCTCTCTGGGGGATGGAGCAGTGAGCGAGATGCGTGATGAGGCCATGAGAATGTTCTGCTGGATCGCTGCGTTGTAAATCAAGTATAGTGAACCTGCATTTTGGAGTGTAAACTAGTAGTAGTAGTAGTAGTAGTATCATCCTGCACGTGTCACCCTCCCTCTTCGTGGGCAGCTCAGCCTCAGCGTCTCCGCTACCACTGGTCACTGACAACAATCCCAGCATTGTGGTGCGGCGTGGAACTTGATGAGCAAATCAATTAGTGGGATACACAAACATGTCGGTGTGGAAGAGAGCTTGGATTCTACTTTAAAGAGATCTTCTTTGGGACAGAGGAACACAGCAGAAGCTGAAGTGAATGGCATGTGTGTGTGTGTGTGTGTGGGGGGGGGGGGGCTTGAGTGACTGAAAAACAACTGAGACTGAAAAGGTGAGCTCTCAAACGAAGTCTCAAGTCATACTGGCAGAGAATGACTTTCACTTATTGATATAACATCAGAAAAGCAGTGAAAAGCATTATCGATACCAGTGACTCATCAGCTCTCTGATAATTCCAAGCCTTCAAAATATATTAGACTCCATAAAAACGTTATAAACATTTTGATGAATAGCGTCAAAAAATGAGCATCGTAGGGTTTAAGATCTAAAAGTGTGCTTCACTGTTTACGCTGTTTTGGGTTCTGTTGGTGAAGAACGAGTAAAACAAACCGCTCTGCTGAATGTATTTCAAATCTTTGTGGCAACAAAACCTCCGTCCTCCCCGTGCCACTGGAGCAGCCTTGGAGACTGGTGCCGCACCCTGAAACGGTCACATGACTACCTGATGTTGACCTGCACATTTCTGCCACGACGTGAATAGAAGGTGTCAGCCTATGGCGCTGAGAGCAAATAGGAGGTCAGTGTTTACAACTTCCTGAATATTAGACAGCCTTTAAAAGGGCGGCCCTCAAGGAGAGCTTCCCCCAGCTGCTGGCCTCCCAGCATCCCCGGTCCAACTGTTGCAAACCCAGATGGTAAAGCGACTCACTAAACGGCGAGCGCCGGCGAGCGCCGGCACTTGTGATGACAGGAAAATAGGAGGATCTCTTTCAAAGACCGCTGTGTGTGTGTGTGTGTGTGTGCGTGTGTGATTGTTTGAGGCAGCGCAGGTCAATGACGGAGGTAATTTAGATGTGATTCCTTCACTGTTTGGCTTATGTAGTACAGTCATGGACACTCACATCACACACACACACACACACACACACACACAAACATGCAGATAACAAGCAATGTGTTGCATCAGTATTGCAAAGCATCAGAGTCGTTACAACACAACTCTAACACCGCCAATTAGAGCGACCTCAGGACTAATGGTAATGGGGATTGAAGTTGACGGCTGGTGTGCAGCTTCTGTGAGCTACGTTCAACACATGCAGCCCCCCCCCCCCCCAACACACACACACACACACACACACACTATTAGTGAGGAATTCTTGTGTATTAATGGAAGCTCTTCAGGTTTGTCTCCCTGATACTGGAGCTACACTCACGTTGCAGGTCCGACACTGATTCTATTACAACCACGCTGACATTTAGTCAGTGAGACGTTTCCTTTTCTTTGAGGGGTCTCCTTTCCTGCCGTGTTGGCAAATTGTGACAACTGCCTCCAGCGTGCAACTTCAATTGTATTATTTCACGGGACAGAGACAAAGGTTTGAGCCTTTTATCACACAATCATTCAAGGTCACATGGGTCTGTTTCAGTGATTCTTGCGAGAGGGGAACACAGAAAATGACTTCATGTGGGTTTCTGCTTCAAACTGACTTGAAAAAGGTTGAAGGGAAGAAGACAATTTCATCAGTAGTGCAAACGAAGCCTCGTTCAAGTGAAACGGTCTCATTTGTGTCTTCCACAACAGCTGACACATCCTGTTTATTTCTGAATGACTGAAGCAGGAAACACTTTTCACTTTCAAATCAATCTATTTAAAATGTGCCCCCCATCTAATTTACAATTGCTGATGCACTTTTATTTGTTTCCTTTTTAAAATGAGCATCTCCTTGACTGGCGCCTGATTCTGGTCCATGAACGCCCGGGTCGGGCTACTTTGATCACACCGGGCTGGAAAACAACAGCAGAGTCTCACGGGCATGAATCTATATACATTTCACATCCCGGCCTTAATGCTCATTCAATGGTTTTCTGTCAATATAGGGTTTTTTTGGCCCGCGACTCCTCTGAGGTAACCTTCCACCATGAGGCAGTACCACTTTTCTATCTGTAAGGGCTTCTTAACAGTGACTGAACTGAATGTGAGTCCAGACAGTGTCAAAGTAGAACCATTAACTTCTATCTATGGATCCCTCCTGACACTCACATGGAGTCAACAGTGTTAGCTGGCTGCTCTAAGCTGCTGCGCTGTGAAGAGCTGCGACTGGCCGGGGGGTGGGGCGGTGGGGTGGAGGAATGTGCTGTACGCTGTTATTAAACAGGGTCGGCTCCTGAGCGTCACTTCAGTCCCTCACATGTTTCCATGCATCTCTGAGTCTGAGGTCCGTCTAATAGCGGTCTCTCATATTTACTCCAGTAAATAAAACAGGTCGTCAGCTCAGCACAGTGGAACAGAAGCCTGTGCGACGGAACTCCAGCACGACCGCACTCCAAATGCTCAGTGGAGGTCATGTGGTCAGGTCACGGCGTCGGCTCCACAAAGGCCCGACCCAAACCCTGAGTATAAATCCACCCGAACAGAAGGAAGTCTCCCTGTGAGCCGCAGGATGAAACCCTCAATGTAGCAGCACTCACGGTCATCAGAGCCGCATGAGCGCTACACAAAGGATGACATCACTGATCCAAGCAGCCCTGGGCCACGACCCCCTCACACTGCAGGTACTCACCATCACCAGGTGAGGAGCGCCAGAGACACACGGTCAGCTACGACCAGGCAAGACGTTAGCTGCTTCCATGCAGTCCCTCTCAAGGTCGTTTATCAGATACCAATTTGTGGAGGTCAGAAGTGAGGTGGTAACTGTGCTGCTCGCTGGCAGACGCTTCACATCAACAGGGTTTCCATTCATTCACTCCAGCGTTTCGCTCCGGTTGTGCATGAGATGCAGAAACCTCGTCGCTGGGTCTCGCAACCTCAATTTCTCTCGGGACAATTACATGGTATTGTGTTCATGCGAACTCATCTCATACTCTTGACTCGTGGTTGCCTTCCCATTGTTCGAGTCAACATTTTGATTGTTGTTTCACTGAGTCACATCATTTCCAAATCAAATCCTAACAGGATTAGTGGGGACGTGGTCTCGCCACAGCTCAGTAAACAACATTTAGCTCCTGTAGCTTAAACGCTCGCAGATGATTGGATTTGGAGGAGCTGCGCTGTTTAGAACAAATAATACATAAAAAGGTTATTTATTATCTTTATTATCATAAGTTCCATATTCACAATTCGTGCTCTCTATTTACCGTCGGCGGTATCGGTATTATTAAGTTGCATCACTCATCTATGCAGTTCCATGTCTCCTGCTGGAAAGCAAACTGCTCAAGTGCTGAACTAAAAGTCTGGCGTGGATCCTGCTGATTGTAGGAACAAATTAAAGCACTCAGTTGTAAATGTAGCGCTGCTCCTCTAAAAGCTACACTCAAATATAATCAACATAACGCTCAGCCTGAACCAAAGACCTTGAAGCCCATCCACCACATCACAAACCTGGTTAAATTTGCCAAATTAGTTACCATGACAATGAAATAATCGCTGTTTCGGAGGTTTAAGATATATAATCATCACATCATTGAAGGAACGTGGGAAGAAAACGTTGGTTGTTTTCTCCCAAACGTGTAAAACTTGATTCCTGAGCAACACTGACACTACAGTCGACTGTTTCCTCCTACAACTGTCAAACCCAAGTATAGAAAGTCAAGTACAAAGAATTGAGGCTAAAAAGATCTACCAAGTACCTAAATCTTAGTGCCATTTTTTTTTAAATAGTTGACACTGATAAATCTATAATTAACCTTAAAGAATGATTGAATGTGCCAGTAGTGACCAAATCTGTAAGGAACTAAACAAATCAGACCAAAACTTGATCCAGTCAACGTGTCCGCCCACAGAAACACTCCAGTTCCTGGGGGAGAATCTTGTGATGTGAATTCCTGGCATCTTAACCCTGAAACGTGTGCACTCCCGGTGGCGATCCAGATAGCCCGCGTGCACACGAGGCTCCGGCCGAACCTCCGGAGGCAGAGAAGTCTTTGTTCTCTCTCTTTGAAGTAGGTTCTTTTTCAAAGAGACTGTCTCATCGAGGACATCTTTTTGAATTAAACTCTAAGTGCGCTGTTTGGAGAGTTTTGTTGATGAACTTTCAGCCCGTCAATAACGCGCGTGTGTAGCGCACAGGATCGTCTGAAAAGCCGCACCCCATCCGTTGTGATTCTCAGACAGCAGTATAAAAAAAACACTACTCCAGGGGGCTGTTAGTCGCCATTTATACTTTGTGAAGAGAATTTGCTTACATCGGTTGTTGCTTCACCCACCACATTATTCACTGAATGAATGACTGGAATATGTGAACAAATGAAACCATACTTACAGAAGATAGTTTACATATTGTAACTTGAGTTGTGTGACGGAATAAATCACAGGTTCACAGGCCTCAGGGTCTACAGGCGTAGCTCAGAGGCCATGGCAACACAAAAGCTCCATACTCAGGCTGCTGTGTGTGCGCGTGTGTGTGTGTCTTGTGTGTGTGTGTGTGTGTGTGTGTGTGTGTGTGTGAGCATGCGTGCACATGCAAGACAGAGAGGAGGTTCAAGCACAGCCAATGACACTGGAAGTGTAGCAGACATGCAAATGGATGCAGTAACATGGCGATGAGAAGGAAAGGCAAAAACCAAAAGGCGGAGAAAAGTCAAGAACCAAAGGTGGGAGGAAAGGAAAGGGAGGGTGGGGGCGAGGGTGGGGGCGAGGGTGGGGGGTCAAAATGAAACAGGGTCTGTGTTGTGTTTATGGTGATTCTATGATGAAAAAATATAACATAGGGAAGAAAATATTCTGCCTATAAAGCAATAATCACCTTCGCTTGGGATGACTAGAATGTACGGCGTTGTTATTTGTCCCCTACCTATTACCACTAAGGCCAAGGGCCGCACGTCCCCGCCGGAAAGCATGAGAAAAAAGAGAGGGAAGAGAGAAAACAAACAACAAAAAAGGAAAAAAGAAGAAAAAAGTCTAAGAAAAAAAGACGTATGCCTGTTTATCAATTGCACAATCTGTCTTGGAGGAGAGAAATTACAAAGGTGAGAAATAACACTGGAACATTGAGATCAATAGGAGAGCTGAGATGTGACTGAGGAGGCCTAACGGATGTGCAGCTGCGCAGGACTGTTCCGAGGAGGGGGGACGCAGAGGTGGCGCTGCTGGGGTAAGATCGGAATCTGTTGAACGTCAGCCTGGCTTGAGGGTTTGATAAAAGGGGGAGAAGAAAATGGACCAGAAAAGAAATGAAAGGATGGTTGAACGAAAATGTGAACTTTGTGGCTCAGCAAGGTTGGCGTGAAGACCCAGTCTGGTCTCCCTGTTCACCCTCTCCCTGGCAAGGGAAGCTGACCTTGTAAATCAGCTTGTGAGGCAGTCAAAATTAAGCCATAGAATTAAGGTTAAAAAGTAGCTGAAGTACTTTTCTCAGAGGCAGAGCAGAGAAAAACTCACTGGGACACGCGTGGTTAAGCCAAAGAACCTGGTTTTTACAGAAGAAGTTCATCGGTAGGAACGCAACAACTCAAAAAACAGTCACTTTTCTATTTCACTGCCAAGGCTGTTTTGGAAAAGTCACACGAAAAGAAGTGAATAACGGAGGGTGCACAGTGCACATATTCACCAGAGGATGGCGGTAGAGAGGATGACACACACGAGACCCTCTACAGCCCTCGACTGATGAAAATGGAGAGACATCACAAGGAATCACTCAAACTTTTAATTGTCCTTTAGTCATCAGCTGGTATCGGCCAATTAAAAAAAAAAAAAAACACCACAAAAATCTGCGCAAATCTTTTTTGTGTGTTGTCATGTTTTCATCCATTGGGTCCATTTTTACTAACATAATATCTCAAGAACGTCTTGAGGGAATTTCTTCAAATTTGGCCCGCATGTCCCCTGGGACTCAGGGAAGAACTGAAATGTTCTTTAGTGATCTAAAGTCACAGGAGAACATGACTATCGCACAAACATTGGCGAGCCTTACGATCACGATGTGATATTTCTGGTTCCTTCTCCAGCGGTCGAATGAACATACAAAGCGTGGTTCCCCAGGCTGGTTTGGTTCCACGTGAATCTGAGTCTCTGCCTCTGACAAATGTCTGCATGATGATTTGGACCAAATTAAATGTTCATAGGATTTTTTTTTTTTAAACACACACAGACACACACACACACACACACACAGACACACACACACGTCCCAGCAGCTGATTCCACTGATTACAGCACAGCACAAGTGGCTTTATCAGTGAAATCAGCTGCTGGAGTGAGCGGCTCCCATAAGAGGAAAAACACATTATAAGCCTTAGCAAAATGAGCCATCTGCATTTCTGCATTGCCTCAACATCCTGCCCACTTATCAGAAACTTTTACGTATATTTCAAAATGTAAACTTTGTTTCTTAAAAAAAAAAAGTCAGCATATTATGAAAGGAAGCCACAAAGTTAAAAACAAATCTTTTTCCCAGGCTCACACGCACACACACACACACACACACACACACACAGACACACACACACACACACACACACACACACACACACACGCTGAAGACAGACAGCAGTGTCAATGTACTGTAGACCTCCACCCACAGTACATCCCACTCAGAAACACAGCCTGGAAATGGATCCAGCCAGCCACAGAGAAAATGACGACTTTAAACGGAACCTTGTACACAAATGAGTGACAAATACTGGATGCAGATGAAAAATAAGAAGATGAGGCAGAGAAAAGCAGAGAGGAGGTGTGGAAGAGAAGGAAATCAAATAAATGTTTGATGCAGAAGAGAAAAAAGAAATCGACACAATGCGGAAAATCAATAGCACCCCCCCCCAAAAAAAAGCTTTCAACGCACATTGCCTGGCGCACAAATGGACGTATTTGCTGGAGATGAGCAGCAAATAAAGATGGCAGACACGGGGAGAGCAAAGCAGAATAGGATGAAATGAAACGCTTTATAGCCTCCATCCATTGTGAATGTAATGTCCCTGTTTGTAATGTCCCTGACGCTTCTCTTTATACACTGATGAGCGACGTGGATGAGGCATGAGATTGAAAAAGAGAGGCGAAATGAGGAAACATAGCAAGAAAAGAGAGAGAGTGGGAGAGGAGAGATGAAGAGATAGAATGTGATGTGGTGTAAGCATGCAGGGTGACAGAAGGGAGGCCTGACCCGGCTACAGGTTGTGGGTTTTCATCTCATCTCTCTCTCTCATCTCTCGCTCAAGATGGCATGTACTGTATGGCGTGTGTCCCTCATCTCATGTAGCGCACTAGCAACGCTCTAAAGGCTATTCTGGGGGTGGGGGGTGGGCGTGGGGGGTGTCATCGATCACTGTGGAGAGTTCTGCAACATTCATTACAAATCACTTGCTCTTGCAGTGCGGTGTCTGTGGAAGGGTGCTCATACCTTTGTTAGCCAGGCGCACGCAGTTGATTTTGGTTTCCTGCGATGAGAAGAGAACACAGAGAGGGTTTAGATAACTTGTGAGACATGACAAGGTGATGTCATCACTCTATCATTTCATTGGTCAGTGAGACCACTGGGGTCAACCATCACTTATAACCCCCCCCACAGTGGTGATGGCTCTGTTCTATCAGGACTGCACGCTCCAAAGCGGTATTTTCCTGCAATAACATAACTAAGGTTTTACATCGCCTCCCTCATTAAATGAGGGACGCAGAACTTCCAAAGACCCATCACAACTTCAGCCAATGAAACCAGACATTGAACGGCTGAGGATGAGGAGGACAAACCAGCACCCCAAACCTTCGAGCCCGAACCAGAACACACAGAGGATGAACGAGCACAACAGAAACTTAGCGATCTTCTCTCAGCGAAGATGGGAATTAAATTAAAAGTTGGCGAGTCCCCCCAGCAGTGACATTGAAATCAATTTATGGACACAAACCCAGCACTTCTATGTGTGCACTGTCCCTTCTTGTCCGAACCTCCTCTTACTCATATTTAACATTTTCTGTTTTATTTGTTCGGTTCTGTCGAGTGAAATGTGGTTATTGTGATGATCTCGGCCAGTAAAAGTGATCCTGGCTGCGTATTAATAAGAGTCGAGCCACAAACTCCTGTGTTGATGAAGCTGTAAGAAGATGAACTCAAGCAGCAAGCAAACATCGGGCCTCATTACCAACATCAGAACTGCTGTGTAGCATTCAAGGGCACTTGAGCTGTATGATGACTTCATGTCCTTGAACACAACAGTAGTAACCCCATCCAACACACAACTGCAGGGCAGCGTGAGAGCTTTTATGAAGATCTAAAACATTATTCAGACAAACAGAATCATCAGCCCAGACATCTGCCCAGGTCCAGGTCGGATTTTAATACACACGACTATCCAGAGACAACAGTGAGGGCCGGTCCGCTATTTTTAATCAAAATGTACATCCTGTACGCGTCCAGTGTCCGGGGATGTCGTTATCTGTATCCGTGCGCCAGTAAAATGATCTTTATCTCCATGTTTTCAGGCAGTTGACCAGAACAAACTCGTTATTATACCAGACGGAACAGCAGAGAAGTGAACCAACCACTGCACATCACCCTATCTTAACCCTTCCTCCTCTCTTGGACCTGCAATTTTAAGACATGAAATGATGTCGTGAAAAAAGACAAAAAAACAAAACAGAACCCGTATGAAGACATGTGCCAGTAAACTAAAGAGTTAAAGAGTTTAGAGAGTTCAGCACCTTCTCCAACTGTGTGTGTGTGTGTGTGTGTGTGTGTGTGTGTGTGTGTGTGTGTGTGTGTGTGTGTGTGTGTGTGTGATGTTAACAATAGAAAAATATAAGCAGTGTATCCGCTCCAGGATTGTAGAGGTTTCCCGTTAAGCTTTGATCAACCCCTCCACTGTAGCCTCATAAAAAATCGGTCTGGTGGTTTTTGCACAGTCCTGCTGACAGACGCAGAAAGAAACACAGCAAAGAAAAATAAAGGAGGTTAAGAAAAGGTTGCCCTAGTGAGGGAACATGGTTTCTGTAGTGAGGTAGAAGAAGTAAAAGAAACATGTAGCGCTCTTAAAGGAAATCAATTTGGAAGGAAATCAATTGTTGCTTCGGATTGCTCAGCCACATACATATATTATATAAGTCAAATATATTTAATTCGCAGTTAATGGTCTAAAACAAGCCTGCAGTATTATGACATCGAGGTCAACCGCGCACGCGTGGCGGTTCCACTTCCTGCCCTCCAGCTTGATCAATGAGATCATGAGACCATGTTATTAGTTTCTGATTTTTCCTGTCTCACCACCATGATTTGGCTGATGATCAATAAGCTGTGATGTCGCTGCTGGTGTTCGAGGCTGATTACATCCATCATCCTCAGCTCACACCTCCACATCATCCAAGCGTGAGCATGGAGCGGTGTAAAGGTAGCCTACGCACTCCCCTCCACTCTCACCGCTCTGATTTGATATATTTACCATTAAAAGATGTCTGTTAAACACAAACAAGTCTTCATATGTGTATATAGGGCTGCAGCATTCATTTTATATTTTATAAATATAGCGATATGGATGTCTTGATATCATGTGACATGGCAATGCAATGCAAATCTGTACTAATTGAGAGCGTCTTGACATGTCTCACCACCTACAGTAGTTATTTATTCAGCTCTCTGTCAGGCCGACGTGTTTCAGGTGCTATCCATCCCTCACATTCCCAGGCTTCTACTCCGCTCGTCATTCTCTCTCTGACAGGCTGTGACAACCTGAAGTGGCCCGTGCTTTCCTTTAATGTGATCCATTCTTTTATTCCTATACGGCTGCTGTCTTTACCTCCTCTCGTCTCTGCAGCGTGTGCTGTCACTGGTACATGTACCAACACGCTTGTCCCGCAGTTTAACTTCATGTTGTGGCCGATTTGTCCCTATCAGAGTCTACAGATGCCCGTCGCACGCTCACAGCGGGCCACGGTGCTCATGTGCACTTATTTTCCTAAAATTGTCCGTCGTATTAACTTCCTTTGACAACTGGAAGCTACAAACACAAATGTGTTCATCACTGTTTTGTCTGCTCATCTTTTGTTCCTGTATGATTTTAAAACACAAAGGAAGAGAGTGTGTTGTGGAGTGTTTAATGACTTCCCCGACTTGAAGAACAAAAGCATTTGTGTGCGTGGCTGCACAGTTTTCAATTAAGGCAGGATTCATTCACAAGTTCTGATTTATCCTCCAGGACTAAACAACAGCTTCCACACACAGATTAGCCGGGGCGGAAGCCAGAAAATCTCCTGGTGATGCTGATGAGTGATCGAAGAAAATGATAAACAGGAGCAGAGTCAAAGCTGCCAAGGCTGGAAAAAATACCCCCAAACCGAAAGTGTTCCAGTTACTCCTGAGGTACGACTGTGGTACTACTGAGTCTACTTCATCTCAGCTAATATTGTTCAAATTGCAGGAGGGTCATATAATTGCACACCCGATTTTGAATGAGTGGAGTTCCTGAATTCAGAAGCAAGTTTGTGCTAAGTCTGAAATTATCAGGAAAATAACCTCCTTGGTTTTTGTACTTCAGATTAAATGTAAATGAGGATACACTCCAGTAACTCAATGCTGTACTTCCTGCATTGATGCCTTGAACATTCATTCCAGAATGCGAAGCGTCTCTGAATCTCCGTGGATGGCACAAACCCAGCGCCAGCTGTTGAAGACTCTTGTTTGACTCCTGCTGTCAATAAAGCTTGTTTTGAAGTCATCAACCAACACTTACAGTGAGGAAAGACTCCAGTCGCGCGCTTGCCACGTGACTGACACGCTTTCCCTTTGCCATTTCCGTCTGCAACTGCTGCTCGACTTGTTCTGGTTATCACCGTAACCATGACAACAACCAAGCCACAGTTTTCTGGCATATTTTGACAAGTCAGTGATACGAGTGGCGGCTGCCACTTGAGTGAATATCCTCTCTCCAGCCCCCGTGGGGATAACATCCCTGACTTCACTACCACTGACTTGGCTTTTCTCGAGATTGGCCCAGTCCTGCCTATTTATGGTCCATTTAGGGGCCCGGCTCCTCTGGATTCACAGCTTCAGTGAATCTCAGCAGCGGCTCGGCCCTGCTCATGCTAATGGGCTTAACCTCAGGGGGCTGCTAGAAGCAAAGTTAATAAATGTAGGGCCAATTTATTGCCTCGCCTCAATCCAGAGAGGCTAGGGGACGAGAGGAGGAGAGTTGTTTATGGTGAGGACACTGGATGCACAGTGTGTGTGTGTGTGTGTGTGTAGTAGTTAACTTTGTTGAGCCTGACAAGAATATTAAGTGTGTATGGGAGATGCAGCTGCTGTGTGGGTGAGCTCTCTCTCTCTCCCTCTCTCTCTCTCTTCCTCCTCCTCTCCTTCCATCAAACAGTTGGTTGGGTCAGTTCGTTGCCTGAGAGTCTGAGTTTCCGGGCAAACCAAGCAAGCCAGGGTAACAACTTGTTTTTCTCTCTCACTGTCTCCCTTAATCTCTCCTTCACACTCTTTTAAACACTATCTGTATCTCTCCTCCATCTCTCCAACACCTTCAGTCTTGCTAACGGCTGTCTGGTTCACATAGGAAAAGCACACTAAAACATGTACTGTAGGAAGGAAACGTTTGGACATTTTAGTTCGCCTAATTGCTAACTCATGTGTGCACGCACAAAAAAAAATCCAAGCAAAATAAAAGAGCATTTTGGGGCTCTGGAGTCAGCTGAGTGCATCTTCATTGACTTCAACCATCAGTTGGTAAATTCTCTCCGTCTGCCTTCCTCCAACAACACCTGCACTCTGGCTGTTTTGGCGTGTGTGGGTGTGCATGCGTGTATGTGTGTGAATGACATTGATTGGCAAAGTACCTTGGCCAACCTTTGAGCCTTTTTACTTGTCAAGAAACACGTCTGGCTGCATTTCTCCATGTGTGTCACCGTTGCCTTTTGTTGCGAGCCATTTCTGGCACCATTGCCACTCTTTCTCTTCCTCCTCCTCTTTCTATTCCAACAGTTCCACCTCTCATCACTGCCGACTATTCTCACCATTTTTTCCTCAAATGTTTTTATGTTATCTATTCAACTGAACTGATGCTCCTAGCAAACCTTATTTCATTGGGGGCTGGTCTGCAGGCTGGGTATCAGCCTGAGGGATCCCATCACAGGTGGACAGCTCTAAGCTCAGGTGTGAGTGTTCCGAGCGAAGCATCGAGGTCTGATCTGTTCCACCACATGTGGATGCGGTCCGAGCCACCTGGGCACCTTTAAATCAAAGCACAGCCAATGAATGTTCTCTGCTGAAGAATTCATCCGTTCACTCGCCAAACCTGATACATTTCCTGGAGAGTCTTCCTGCGCGCCACTACCAGACGCTCCCTGCGGACACACATTGTCATGCAGACATGAGCTGATGGACACCCTCTGATTCAGTTGGTCCAGTGTTTGTAGTACATGAACACAGATTCTCTTTCTCCTCCTCCTCCTCCCTTTCAAATCAGTCTCTCATGCAACTGTTTGTTATTCCAAACCTCCGTATCTTTGCATCGAGGCTCATCAGCAGCTGTCATAAAGTGTAACACAAGGGTAGACAGCAGGAAGTGGCCAGGTGAACGGACCAACGCATGTGGACAGGTGAACCCCGGCTGCACGGATTCACTTCCATTAGGTCTCAAAGCATCACGGAGGGCTGGAGAAGTGAAGCCAGGCTCCACGGCATTCCAGTTCAACCCAGCACGCTGGAGGAGATCAAGTTCTTCCGTAACACACCAGGGAAATGACTTCTTTATGGACTCAAGCAGCGGTGTTCAAACTGGAGGACGTGCAAAGACGCCTTTGGCTACATCTTTTAATCATAACCAAAAGTCAAATCAGGAGTCTTCTTTGACTCCGTCCTCCTCCTCCCTTCTACAGATACTAGTTTATTTTAATCAAGTCTGCCCTATCTTCATCCAGAATTATATATCCTTTAATGTCTCTGGCACTCCTTTTAGATGCCCCCGTCCTCTGTAGTTCCCCCTTTTCCTCACCCCAAGTCCCTGATCACTCCGACTCTCACTTCTCTCACTCACAGCCCCGAGCACTTTATTCTTGTCTGTATGTGTGTTTGCCTTTAATGTGGGTGGTGTGCGCGTGTGTGTGTGTGAGTGCGTGTACACGTATCGAGGGAGATGTCAAGACGCCGTTGGTGAGCAGTTTTAATGTGAGGAGTATCAACTAATTGGCACAATGATAGGGGATGAGAGACTGGAATCAGGCTGATGTCACTCTGGGGTGTGAGAGAGGGGAACCAGGTTAAAGAAACAAGTTGAAAAAGGACAAAGAACAATGCTAAAGGAAAAGGAAGAGTGGATGACCACAGAGAGAGGTATCGGAGGGCTGGAATGAAAGGAAACATGAAAACAAGACAGACAGCACTGAGAGGAAAGAAGAGAAGGAATGTGAGTGAGACGGGTGAAGGAGAAATAGAAGAGAAAGGAGAGAACAAGGACAGAGATTGATTTGGGAAGAGGCAACACACACCTGGCACCTCAGAGCAACCTACAAGGGACCCTGTGGCACTATGAGATGCATCAGCCTGTACAAACCATCCACATCAGTGGGACAGTTCTGATGTCACTTCATGGAGAGGAAGTCTGCGTCAGGTGGGCGGCCAAACAAACTTTGCAGCAACTATTGCTCATTTCTTCTTCATAACAATAAGTTGAAGAACCAAACCAAAAAAGAGCTATTGACTCTCTCCCCACCATGGACAAGACTTTCTAGCAAACAGCCAATCACTGCCAGCCAGTAGAGGGCGTAGGTGCACACCTTTGAAGAACTACTCCACATGTAAGTCCAGAGACAAGTGAACACAAAGCTCCAGAAACCAGAAGGCGCTGCAAACTGATGGGTGTTGTGGTTCTCCTGGGGGTCTGCCGTGCTGCGGCAGGCTGACTTAGGGGCACTGTTGTCAGGCAGAGGAAGGGGACGGATGGGCTGGTTGTCCACCCAATGGATGCACTTATGAGGAAACTCATAGCTTAAATGTAAAGAGAGACTTTGCTCTGTCTTCTGACATCCTAAAAACACACTGCTGGGGGAGGAGCTGAGAGTGCATCGGTGCTGCAGTTAGAGGAGGATCACGGGTGGGGCTGGGATGGCTTCGTCTGTGTGGTGTCAGAAGCTGCCATGGAGAGATTCAGAGTGGACTCTCCAAGGTCACCTTCCTTTACACGCATCACGTTGTGGCCATAATTAACGCACTTTATCGTCAAGTATTAAGCTCCGAACCGCGAAAGTTAGGTTATATTACGCTGAGCCCAAACACGTCATTTTCATGGAGGAAGTTCTTGTCACCATTCAACAACCTGGTTAGCAACAACACGAAAAAACGAAAGCACGGCGCAAAGACGAAGGGAGTTTTCTTGAACACTCACGAAGGAAAAAAAGAACGACAGGAAATTGAAGAGAGGAGATGATGGACAGGTGGAGACGGATTATCCAATCCATGCAGAGAACGTCAAAGAAACCTTCATCTATCAAACCGTGACAAACTAGCCAAGTTCCATAAAATGCAAATGAGGAGTTCCTTTTCCAACATGAGACGGCCATTGCTTGAAAAACACTCCTCAAAATGAGTGACAGCGAAGAAATTAAACAAATTACAGGACTTTGTGAAGGCAGCAGATAACTTAAATCCCTGACTGACAGAATATCACTTCTACACATCCTCACTGCAGCATAAAATGGAGATATTGAATTCAGAGAATAAATTATTCAAATAGTGACATTCTTCTTGAGCAGATATGTGGCTTAGCAGTCGATTCCGAGTCAAATGACCACTCAGTAGCCAGTGTGGCTGGAATAAGAACCCTGAGATAAAGGAAATCAAAATCCTGACAGGATATTTGTTACTTAAAGACCCGCTCAAGTCACCACCTTTAGTCACAGCGCTCACTCCTTTCAGCAGCCCTCACATTCACATATTACACAGCGTCAAGTCACCTTCAGCCCAGAGGAAGTATCCTCATGTCCTCTTACCAGAGGAAGTCACTGGGGTTTTTTTCTACCGGCGTGACTCTCAGGACGGAAGCTGCTCTTAGTTTGTTGGAGCAGATTAAGTTTAAGACTTCAATTTAAAACACTGGCATGAAACTTTAGACACGTAGGATCGATGAACACTGGAACGGGTCATGATGTGATCGGTCG
>NC_141322.1:30005222-30080222 GCF_037954235.1 Aulostomus chinensis | reverse complement strand
AGTTATGAGAGGGAGAGATTTGGGGGGGGCGGCACGCCGGAGGTGTATTTGCAAACAATGTGACTGCCAGACAAAAAGAAGCAAACAGAGGGACGTTTGTGGGAGAGAAGATGACCAGAGGGAAGGTTCCTCTGCTCTAACTCAGGCTGCTTCGGCCCTGCTACAACATCACCTCCATCACCGCTGCTCAGAATCCTGCTGTGGACGCTCACCATTAAAGGCTCATTTCAAGTTTAAGCGAGACGACACAAGAGGCCACGCTACACGACAAGCATGTTGCGTGTGCGCTGGCGTGACTGTAGCCACACGCAGCTACATGTGTTGCTGCAACGGAGATTATTGACAGAAACGACCGAAACAGTGGCATGAATCTCAAGTTTTCTGATGACTCAATGTTATGAAAAATGTCTGGTTTTTGGCTCCCACAACCTCTCAGAGACAATAAACCCTTTGTGTTTACTTTCCCTTTCCTTCATGATCAAGTTTTAACAGCTTGAGGTTTTTTCCGCCCAGCTAAACATAACTAACGTGTTCATCTTTCAAATCAGACGTAGGAAATATTTTTGTCCATCAATTAGGAAAACCTCCCGGAATATCTGCCTCAGCAGTCTATTCCAGGATCCACCTGTGGGGACCATCACACCTTTTTTAAGGAGGAAAATCATAAGGCTTCTATGTGCTTCATATTTTAAACATGAAAAGATAACTACATGTCAATGTGACCATCTGTATCAGCTTTGAAAAACAATTTTCAACATTCCACCCCCTTGAAATTCTCCTTTTCTAATCAGAATCCAATTATCTTATGATATTATTGCTGGATGTGTTCAATTATATGCAGTTAAGATTATTTCATCTTCATCTAATTTAACTGAAAACACCCAAAGACGTACTTCTCCTCATGCTTCACTCCTTTGTGACTCCAGAAGTCAAAGAACTTCCCCTCATACAAGGTGTGAGATTATTGAGCACTAAAACTCATGAAGTGAACAAAGAGTGAAAAGTAGGCATCAAACTACAAAGCGTAGCTGGGGATTGCGGGCAGAGACTCACCCCGTTGGCCCGGCTCATGGCCTGGTAGTAGATGCTGTAGCTCTTTGCCGGTGACAGCGGAGGATTCCAGAATCCGCCGTAGCTCTTGTTGTCTCCGACCGTGAAGGGCTGCACAACCGTCAGGCTGGACGGAGGAAGCTCTGCTGCTATGTAGTACGGCGAGTCCAAGATGGAGGCGTTACGGAAGCTGACAGGAGCGGAGAAACACTCGGGAGCCTCGGAGGCGGCCCGGCGGGTCTTGGACTTGCGCTCCTCCTTGACGACGAGCTGGTAGGAGCTGGAAACACAAACACACTCATATTAACAATTGATTTAGCTGGCGAAGGAAACTTTTTAATGTACACGAAATAAGTACACGGCTTCTGCAGGCGGCGGCCATCTTGGGAAACTAGGTATTGCCAGTCAAATGTCGAACGCTATGCAGCCTGAACTGACAATCAGGTGGAACCTCGCCTGGTTCGTTGTTCAGCAGTCCCACATTTATTTAGCAATTGTCACAAACGTGAAATTGCTAAACAATGAGCCACGCGGGATTCCACCTGACTCTTCAGTTGCACAGCGCTCAACGTTTGACTGGCGATGTCTCATTTCCCAAGATGGCCGCCGCCAGCAGAAGCCGTGTACTGTCCTTGTGAACTTGTCTTTGAAAAAACTTTCTGTTGTCTTTAGAAGTTGTCAGTGCTTCGGTTGACATGTCGAGGCTCTACTTATGTTACCGCCGAGGCGTTTTGCTATTTTGAGTATGATATTGTTATGATTTTTCTGTTTACCCGCTGCCCCCACCACCTGTGTTGGGAGCTAATTAGCGGTACGCGCCAAAACAAGGTTCTGTTTGCTGTTAAAAACGAATCCTTGCAATTGCCTGAAGTCCTAAGAACACTCGAACACACCTTAGGTTCGTTTTGCACTGGAATTGTGCTTCAACTCAGCTCAAGAGCACGTTACTGGTTTGGAAACTCCACTCAGAGCACTCATGACCTCCTGACTGTAAAAGGTCTCGTTTCCAGAGGCACCTACATAAATTCAGCCATAAAAAGTTAATTAATGTGAAAATAATCATTTTTTCAGGAAATGTGTTCATTTCTGATATATTCAGGAAGCTGGTGGTTTATTTCTGCTTACTGAGCAAGAAAATAAGAAAAAAATTCAAATTAAAAAGAAAGACAGATACAGTGAATGCAATAAAGCGTGTTCTCATATACAACCATCAGTCTAGCTGTGTTTGTACCTACCGTGTGTGTGTGTGCGCGCACGCGAAAAAAACAATATGACTAAAATGTACTTTAGCAGGTGTGCTTGTGCATGTTTGCATTCTAACAAGTGCATAGAGGCGTGTTTTTATACTTCAACGTGTCTGTGTGTGTGAGTGTGTGTGTGCGTGCGTCTCTGTGTGTGTTTTCATTCCTCACTGAGAGGCTTCATGAATGGCTGAGGGCTCCTTTAGTGGTCAGGACAAACGCAGCGGCCCTCTGCAATTACCTCCGTCCTCCACGCCAAGAACTCACTTCACAATTATACGCAATTAGGGAAATGTATGTTTCTGTGAAGGGGCTGCAGCCAATTATCCCCGGCTCCCGTTTGGCAGCTTTCATAGGAGATAATTGCTGATGACCAAAGATGACTCTCTCTCTCTTTCTCTCTCTCTCTTTCTCTATGTCTTTGCTGGTTCTGCTTTCTGGTGAAATATCCATTTCACACTAATGGTGTGTGTGGGTGTGTGTGTGTGTGTGTGTGTGTGTGTGTGTGATTGCATCCCACTATTGCTCCACACTCGTGTGTGTGTGTGAGCTCTACTTGTACTTGTACTTCTTTAGTATTTGGCCGGCCCGGTTGTGAAGACTTGGGGTATTTCAGGAACTTGGCTGCCTCTTTGAGAGCTGCAAACATTTTGATGTTTTTTTTTGGGGGGGGGGGGGGGGGATTACAGCACTGGTTAGGACTTCCTGACAGGGGTGAGAACCCACCCTGGGGGGAGGGGTTAACGTAGAACAAGAACGTAGAACAAGAACAAGAACCAGTTAGAATCACATCACACCTGAACTCAAAACTTATTTCTACAGTCTTATTTTTCACCAATGCTACCCCGTATTGTGATGAGTATTCTGTTTTTTTACATTTCAAACAGGCGTTTCACCTTCATCAACTCTGTACCTTCTTTGAATTGATTTGGTTGTCCTGTGAAGCACTCTGAGCTTCATTCTGTGTTATGAAAGATGCCCCATAAATGAGGTTTATCACTGTTATTATTGTCATCGATGTTTGGGAGTTTGTGATGAATCCATCATGTGTTAGTACCTCGAACTCATGGGTGCGTGTTAACACTTGTGACATCATAGACTGACCTACCAAAACCCCAAGACTTTTCATTGTCTATCATAAGTGACACAAAATAAACAATGAATCAGGATATTTAACAGTCTGGATGCAATATTTGAACATTTTTGCTTGAAACAATTAAGTTATTGTCCCTGGCTGGATGAGCATCATGGATGAACTGCTGCAGCTCTGAGTGTGTATGCTAAGTCTCTGCTAGGCTTCTGAGCAAGTGTGTGTGTGTGCGTGTGTGTGTATGTTGACATTCATGTATACAGCTGTTTTCTGTGTGTGTGCATGTGTCAACTCCAGCAGCTGCTCTTCTAAGTGCCTGCCTCATCCAAGCTCCTGAATTCAAGAACAGGGTTCTCCATATGATAAGGTGGAACGTTCCTGCACAAACACGACTGTGTGCATTAATCAGCAGATGCCCTCTCCACTACCCTGCTCAGTGCATCTGCTGGCACTTAAAACATGTAACACTTGCACAAAACACACATATTAAGCAAACACTTTGAGGGATTATCTCACATTGACAAACACACAACCGTGGCGGTGATTTGGAGAGCAGCCTGGTTCAACACCAGGCATATTTGCTGCGTGTGTGTGATGAACCGTGAGATATGGGGGAGGGGGGGGGGGAATATCCATTAAAAAAACAGCAATGAACAACTGATCCACGCTCGTATTTCACAAATTCATTTTCCAAAGTCCAAATGGAGCTGATAGATGTTGTCCACGCGGCCTTGTTGAAGGGGAAAGTCCCTCCAGGCAACCAGAGAATAATGTTCTCCACCAGTTGGGAAAATGTAATTGGAAAAAAAAAAAAGTTGCTTCTTAGTTTTTAGTAATTTCTTTTCATCATAAAATTCCATGTTGATCAGCTTTATCACATGTACAACGTCCTCAATGATACTTATGTCCAAATTGTGTTTGCTTGGCAGTCTTTTTTATTATCTACTTTATTTATCAACTACAAATTTACTTAATTCATAATTTTTTTTTGTTTTCACTTAATATCTTACAATTTATTCCTTTATTGTATGTTGACCTTGAGTTCTCTGAAAGATGTCCATAAAAAATGTGCCAGTATTGCAATTACTAATATCACTTCATGCCTTTTGTATTCCTTGTAATTGTATTTATCATTTCATTAAACAGTTTTGGAAAAAAATGTTCAATTTCACGTTAAAATGATCAAATGTAGAACTTAATGTTTTAGTGAGTAATTTCGTAAGTACAATTTAGGAATGGCCCATTGTCAGTTTGACAGGGACTCGTTCCTTTGCAGTCCCTTATAAGAGGTAAAAATAAAAACAAAACAAAGCAAAAAAAACTTATTGCAACCTTTCAGTTCTTTGGGGATCAAAATGACTTCCACACTCTGGTGAATAGCAAACATCGTGCTTATTGGTTTGAATATTGCAACTTGTGATTTAATATTCAAATGGAATCACGCATCTTGTTGCCTGGTAATGGAGGTTCTACAGGGAGGAGCTGCTGGGTCGAGTGGCGTGTTGCCAGGTCGTCACACATACGCGCCAACTGTATTTGACCGTTTGTGGATTATGATTAAAAGAAAGTCGTTCATCCTTTCCTATCGACAAGTTTTTTGCAGGACGCTTGGTGTGCAGCGGCTCGTCCCCGTGACCCCTCACCGAAAGCCCCGCCATCAAACATTCAGCAGCCTCGGCGTGTCTGCTGGAGGCGGAGAGTCCATGTAGCGGCGTCTAAAAGCTACAGGGCCTTTGTGAATCAGGACAGTTCCTCTCCCTGCCAAACTGAAACAGACTTCCATTCTCTGGGTTCCCTTCCATACATTTTCAAATTATACGTGTGTCCTTAATGGCTTTTAAAAGAGACCCTTGAGAAACTAAAGATGGGAACTCATGGTGAGATGGAGAGGAAAGGAGAAGATGACGGCTTAAAGTGAGCTATGGAAGACAGAGGTAGGCGGGTCAGGACCTGATAGGTGCTCCACGAGACTGGGCGGGCTTCAGCAGGATGGTGATGGTGGTCTCCGTCTCGTTCAGCGGAGCCTCAGACTCGTACTCGGGCATCATGGGTGCTGGCGAACAAAGGCAGACTTTAACTCAAAGGATTCGAGCATGTACCTACCATTCCTAAGTCCTTCAATGCTGCAGGTTGGCAAAATCATCTCCTCTGCACAAATGGAGCCATGAAACATTATTATATTTTTCATTATGATATTCAAAATGAACATTACAGGTCAGTAAAGCCAGAAAGCTGCCTCGGGGTTGGGACTCCAAACCTTTGAGGGACATTTTCATGAACAAGGAATCTCTCAAATGTTCTTTCCCCAACATAAATAAGCAGAAACCAGCGTGAGGACTTCACCAGCCTACATTCATGTGCTGCCTTGATGCAGCAGAAACATCAATATTGACCCATAGAGATTTTTCTCAGCCGCACCGAACCATGTTTACTCTAATATGCAGATATAGTGAAGCAAATTTTTCATGACTCTATGAACCCAGGAGACATATTTTCCTCACCGTGGTCCAACATGGAACCTCTACATGGTTCACTTGCACACGTGTGTTCAAGTCAAGGCTGACGACAAAAGACAGAACACATTTTCCTTCTAAATCCAACAGGCTGCTGCGGTAAATGGAAACAGAGGTGGATCGGTCGTGTGAGGCCTGATACACAAATGTGCTCTGAAGTCATCTTCATGTCACCGGATCATTTCTTGGTATCAGACTGCTAGCGGACTGCTAGGAGGAGACAGGGAGATGGATGCTGGCTTCACACACGCTCTCTCACATTCAACTTTTTATTTCCATCCATCATTTTCACATCTTGGAGGTCATTAATGAGTGAATCTGAGTAAAACATCAGCAGTTTTTTCTCTCTGCATTGCTTTGGCATTTAGGTTATTAAGTCCCTGCTCCGTCTATGCATCTCTCTCACTCTGCAGAGTTTAATTTAAATCTTGTTATCCGTGGGTCCCTGAATGAGATAATGAAGATTGGCTATGGCGTGACATTTGGAGGAAGATGTCTCTGTTATGTGTGAAAGCTTTGGTTTTTTGTTGTTGTTGTTTTTTACCCTTTTAAGATCTGAAAGGATGATGCAGGAATGAGAGGCTCAGGGGAAAGGTCAGGCTGAACGCACCGTGTTGATAGATAGTACAAGCCGATAACGTGGTGATGACACATCCAGGGTGCTTTCACACCTATCGTTTGTTTGCTCTGCTACAAATTAGGTTGGAAACCTGGAGCATGCTCCCCTGGCTTTGGTTTGTTTTCACACTGAGAGAAATCGAAGTGAACCGAAATGTGTCGTGACTCCACTTATTGATCAGAAGGTCCTGCGCTTTGGATAAGTGAATGCAGCTTGTGTCATCTGCTGCATGAAAAACTGCAAAGATCATAGCGACAGGAGCTCTGTGACCACCCTTACGACAAGTTTTCAGTCCAGCTTTATTAATCCTGCTCCCTGCTTCCTCCCTGCCAAAGGGAACCACGCAGCAGGGAAAACACACAAGAGTTGGATTCAACCAAACTGAGGAAGGTAGGTGTGAAAATGCCCTCAGATAAAAACCCAACAATCACCGCTAGTGCATTCAGTTCAGGGAAGTTTGTGTAACCACTGAAGGAAGGATAAATAATGGAGCGGCCACAGAGAGATTCATCCATTTATTTAAACTCCGAGGCCTCTGGTAGAGGACCCGAGCTACACACCTCGGGCCAGTACCTATTGACATATGCAAAAGCCTGAAAACCTCGGATGCAAATAATCACTTAATTTCCAGGTCCCACAGCTAAAATATGATTTTAAAACTCTAACCACAGAAAGCTCCTGGCTGATTCAATAACCGTGTGTCATTTTGTGGTGCATTCCAACTCTGAAGTTGAACAGTAATTGCTCAGTAAATTAAACTGAGAGAATCACATATTATAGACCGATAAGGGAAAGGTTGCTCTGGCAAGCAGGTTTGTCACCTCTGCAGGAACATTTGGAGGAAATAGAAATAACAACAGAGACAATAGGGAGAATGACAGGGGAAGAGTCAGGCAGACGGAAGGAGAGAGAGAGAGAGCGAGAGAGAGCGCGCGCGAGAGAGAGAGAGAGAGCGAGAGAGCGCGCGCGAGAGAGAGGAGATAAAGGGCAAAGGGAGACATACGGTATATATACTGACAAAAAAGAATAACTGAGAGGCTTCTTAGTTTGCACCAGGCCTTGTCATTTAAACTACAAAGAGCACCCTTCACAAAACAGTCGGGGAAAGAATAAAGGGAACCTCTTGTCCCAGAATAAAGAAATGCATTATCATACTAGGCCATTTCACAGTTCGCTTTCCTTTTTTGCGGTGCCACTGACATTTTCTGTGGACCGAAGGGTGTGAGTGACATAAATGGAGGGTTCCAAATGAGGAGAAAAAGTCAGAATGAAGTGAAAATGGCCGACAGACAAACAAAGACACAAACTAAAATGTTCCTGCAGAAAAAGCACCTTCCAGCAATCTTCCATGTTGTCCCACATGTGGAGACGGTAAGATGGACACGTTTGAAGCACGTCATCACGGCGTATAACGTGTCGAGCACATTGGGAAATAAAAGTGCCTGGTGATGTAAAAATGTCACAATCCTGCACATTTTACACTTATTAGTTAAACAAGTAAGCATTTTACCTGCGATCTTTGTGGTGATGCGGGTGGTGACGGGCGGACCGAAGCCCTTGTTGGTGGAGGCCTTGAGGGTGAAGAAGTAGGTGGTTCCCGGGTAGAGACCCACGAACAGATGATGGGTCTCGTTCCTCAGCTTGAACACCCGTCCCCTCTGGGTGGTCAAATCAGCGCTGGGGTCTAAAGAGCTCAGGGCCTTGTACGTAATCTGGAGGGGGGGGGGACAGGAGACACGCAGGGTTATTTTATATTTTATGGTAAGGACATTGCTACTGATTCAGCTATGAGGTCATTATTTTCAAGAGTTTTTTCCCACTCGAACACAAAAAGCATCTACGTTTTGCGAGAAACTTTAAAAGAAGCACAAATCACTGTCAGCAAGTTGTCAAGCTGCCAAACACAAGAAACTGGCAACCAGCAGGGAATCTCCAGAGACGGCTACCAAATTCACCATTATTACCGCTGCGAGGTTTGCACTTTGAATAATTGAAGGGGAGGATGAGGAGGAGAAGACAATCTAGAGAGCAAAAGTCAGGCGAGGATCAGGACAGTGTCTACAGAACAACCAGAAGGCATTTTGTGCTTGCTGGGTTTGTCGAGTGCTTTGTGTTGGAAAAAAAAAAAGGAATGATGTGTTTCTGTTTGGAGCGAATATGACGGCGGTACAAATGTCATGCTTGGCACGTATTGGACGCGTTGCCACTGTTTGGAAACCAAGTCAAAATGAAAGAGTAGCTACGTCTGAACGCATCCAGTTTAGGTTGTCACCTCCGGTTTTGCACAATAATTAAAAAAAAAACAAAAAAACAAAAAACGTTTGTTTGAATTCCATTGTTGCCGGAAACGCATTCTTATGAACTTCCTCAAAATGAGCATCAAAATATGTCTCAAAAGACCAAAAAAAATGAGTTACTGTTGTCGCTCCTAACTGATGACAGGCTCACTACCCACATCATCTTTTCTCCAAAACAGTAATTTTGACTCTGACACATGTGGTCCAAAACAAATCTTTTCATATTTGGACCCCCACCAACGAACTCCGCCGTCACCTCAGAGCAATCCAACAAATCAGCCATCTGTTACTAAATTGTCCGTTAAATGTCATACAATTCGATGCTGCAGCTGAAGCGAAGTCGGCTTTTTACTACGAGCCTGTGTTTCTCCACAGGACCTCCACTTTGAGACCAGAGCATATTGAGTGAATTGACTCAGGGCTACAGAACTGGCAGAAGTACTTCAATGGTACTTCTGTTAAAAGAACTGTCAATGTGTGTCGTAATGTTGCCACTGGCAAGTTTCCACACCGCAAAACTGTCAATGACCACACACAAAATCACACACAAACACACTGGAGCACTGGAGGACAGCTGTCATTGTGAATGACAGTCTGCACAAAAGAGTATTGACTGCTGGGAAAAACACATTAATAGCAATTCATCTCCCAACACACTTCAACACTTCAGAACGTGTGTGTGTGTGTGTGTGTGTGTGTGTTTGTCTGGGCTCAGGGTATTTCAGTTTGTCTTTCAGCCCCAAAGTGAGAAAAAATGGGTACAAGTAGTGTGGAGGGAAAGTGACGAGAGGTTGAAGAGAGTGAAAAAGAGAAACGAAGATGGAACGAACAAGAACACGCTCTACTGACGACACATCGTTTTCTCGCTGGTCTAGAATGTTCCAAGTTTTTGGTTTTTTTCTTTTGGACAAAGCATGTGAGGGCAGATGTTTTTGTTTTAGCTGACTGCAGTAATTCCCATGAAGAATGCGCAAAAACTTCCACCCTTCGGGAATGTTGCATCATACGGCAAAAATGAGATAATAATCATTACAAACCCATCACCAGAACTTCTCGCTAAGGCTTCGCACGCTAACCTACAAAAAGTAACACACTATAATTCCTATATCGTCCACGTACCGCAATCCTGAGCCAGCTGCAATTGCAACGACAATTTTGAAACAAAAGCTCAATCTTTCCCGACACAAACCAAGAGTTTGTATGAATCCAAACTGAACCAGACTTGAGTGACAGCAACGTCATCGCCATCTTAAATTTTCTTCTCATTTTCTAATGAGAAGGAAAGAAATGTCCAGCGTTTAGCTTGAGGTTGGTACTCCAGGGGTTTGCACAGGTGCGACATGTCACGATACTAACTTGTTAAACGACTCCCTTGTGATAAAAATAAGTCCTTTTTTGTTGACAATATCCAGCAGGTGATCATTGCTAAACTAAGTTATCAATGCTGAGAGCGATGGGGTTTTCACCAGCTGCACATATAGTGTGACATCATTAATTGTTTTGGGATTATGGAGTACTAGGGTTATGAGGTACAAAGTGCAGTGGTAGTATCATAGCTGTGATTCCCTTCTCTGGTTGTGAGGACGTTCTCACACTCATGACCTCGCCCCGCGAGGCAGGGATAGAAGCGCACGGCAGCGGGAGACGTGGCTCCAGATAGACTTATCGACGATCGACGGATCTGCAAATCAAATCAATCAAATCAAATTAAGTGCATTCAAAATTGTTTGATCAAAGTATCAATAGATCCCGCTCTTACTGCATCACATGATTTCTCAAACTAGAGCAATTTAATATTTGTACCTTTTCCCATGGAGGTGCTTTGAAAGGGAAATATGTTTTATTTAACGCATAAATTAACTGAACTTGTTCTCTATTTGTAAGCCAATAAAGAACAGAGGGTTGAAAACTGGAATTGAAATGGGAGAGTTTTTCATCTCACACTGAGAGTACTTCATAAGTACCACTGCGGGGGAAAAAAACCAACACAACAACATGACATTGGATCGCAAAATTGAATCTAAACTGTAATAGAAAGGAGAAGTAGGGAAAGAAAGTGAGAGAAATAGAGAGAAAGTTCAAGTGGATGAAAAAAATGGGAGACGAAAAAACGAAACCGAAGGATAGAGAACCAGAGAGAAAGGGGGACAGACAACCAGAACCAAGGCAGTGACTAACGGGGGCATAGCAAGGACTGTAGATGGATGTTTACGGAAAACAGGTTGCTCAGAGGCAGGGAGTGTGTGTGTGTGTGTGTGTGCGCCTTCCTGGATGGAGCTGGTGGGAGACGGAGCGTCTCACACTCGTGGACACGCAGCAGCCCTCGATGCTGTATTTGCAGGCTCAAATGCAGGCTGCAGAGGTGATATGTGAGCATGTCACCGCGATTTTATTTGTGCGTGAGACAAGGAGTTAGCAAACAAGGCGTAACAGCGTAGTAAACTGAAATTACAGCATTCAGTTTGGTCCACCAAAGGATGGCGAGGTAACTAGGTGTTTTCCTGTGCTCTTTGAATTCATACCAGAGAGAAGAGAGAGAGAGAAGGATGGAAAAGCATATTGAGTAATGGTTCAGTCTGACAAGGTGGCAAAAGGATTAAGTTAAGTTCTAAGCATCTCTGTGGGTTCACCTGACCAACAGCCAACGGGTTTGTTTCGATGGGTTTTGGATTATTGCAGAAAAAAATCTGCGCGTCAAAGCTTTTGTTTTTGTTTTTTTTACAGCAAGATAATCTTCACAAATGAACAACCACATGTATGATTTTTGAAGCCTAAATGCATCGCTAGAAGTAACAAGCTAACGTTATGCTATGAACGAACTACAGCATGGAGGCAGCATTAAAACACACAACAGCTCGCGTTCTCTCTCCCACAGGTCGGGGTGATGGTGTATAATGTCCCTGACAAGTTCACGTCTCATTGGCTTTTTTAAGAAACTCAGCTCAGCTTCAAAAGTCATTGTTATTTACTGAGGTATGTTATGTAGTAGAACCAACTCTGAAATGATCTTACCTTCTGTTAACTCAAGGACTGATTCCTGCACCAAGACTTTTGCCATTGCTAGCCTTGATCACGCTCTCACTTCTAATAAATCACTGTCTTATTTGCCGAGTGGAGGTTAATTCTGAACAGCAGCCATTTATTCAAAAATCCAATCTTTTCTCAAAGCCATTAGATTCTAGTTTCCAGTTAAAGGAGATAGCAAGACGGCAGACAAAAGAAATCAGTACAAAAAGGAGCATTTTTTGAATAATTTTTTGAGTCTCTCCCTGCTGCCGCCAAGACAGGTTTTTCAAAGGACATGGACGGCTTTGACAGGGGTCAGAAGATCAGAATGCGTATGAATTGAATGAAAGGAATGTCTTGTTGTGAATGTCAGGTGAGACTCACATTGTTCCGTGTTTGAATGGTACCCGTCTCATCCGACCGACATTAACCTAATTCAGAGAACGTCCTATGAGCTCCAGAATTCCAACCAACCACAAACATGAGCCTCTATTTTTATTTTCTCCTTTTGTTTCTTCGCCTGGACACAGTAAAGATGAAAAAAATATATAATTTCTACTTCAGTTTCCTGGCATTTAACTCCCCTGCTACAACCCAGGCAGACAACTAAAAGCCTCTCAGATTGAGGCACTCGGGACAAAACCTTTAGCCAATAAAAGACAGCGGTCTAAAACGCAACAGAAAGCCCTCGACAGTCCAGGAGACTCGCCTTCCACAAGAAGATGATGTCTTCCAGGCCTCCAATTTGGCCTGGCTGGCTGAATAAAACATGTTGAATCAATAGCTATTTATACAGACTGGGATTTAGAGGCTAGAACAATAAAATATAATCTATTTCATCTACGCTGCAGTTTTGGTTTGCACATCGATGGCTGTTACCTTATTAGTCATGAATAGCTTTCAGTATTTTTATGAGCTTTATGCTCGCTCATTGCCTTTGCTGTCTCTCTTTTGAGTATTAGTCTTGATTTCTCCCCCTCTTTCTTCAATTTCTCCTCACCGTTCCCTCTCCCTCTAAAGGAGGGGTCTGGGCCATAAACCTCAGGTGTACTCACTCGTTCTTACCCCTTCCCCCTCTAATTCAACCCACCCCCCCTTTCTTTCTCTCTCTTCCGATAGTTGATGTACTTTGAATCGGTAGGGCCATAAACCTCAGCTTGTTTTATTGGCCAATGAAAAGGTAGGCGCACAGTGGGCAGTGCATCTTGGGTAATAGAGTGTGCATCAGTGGGGAATAACTCACAAGGGTGTGTGTGTGTGTGTGTGTGATTGAATTTGTAGGAAAGACAGTGGAAGAGTCCAATGGATAATTGTAGAGAAAAGAGAGTAAATAGGGAATGGCAAGAAATATGAAGTCACAAAGGCGATTCGTGAAGATAAGAGGAAGTCTGCTGCAGAGAGAAGGAAAGCATGATGCCATGAGAACCACTTCACCACCAGCCTCTCAGTTTATATGTCATAACAGAGTGCTTTATAAATAATTTACAACAGAGAGTTTGTGACACTTGCTTCCATTCCAGATATTAACATTTACAACCAGACTTGATGCATCATGAGACTGTCCTTCCAAGAAAAACGACCTGATAGGCCATAAATGAAAGAGCAAAAACGACCTACATTGGTGTTAAAGTGACAGATGTCCTCTAACAGTGGACTTTGCAGTGGGAGACCAGTATTCCTGACTTAAACCACCAGTTAGACAGCTTTGGACTGGCCTGTGTTTGACAGCTAATATAACAGATTTATAGTTTGCAACCATGAGTCAAGCTCATGAATGTATAAGAAGTAGAGGTGCATACTTCTGCATACGATGAATCAGACGAGAATCCAAACATGATAAGACCATAAAATCATATTGCCATGTCTTTGAAATCAAAATTGAAAGTTGTCAAAGCAATTATTCTGAGATCCAAGGTAGAAACCTGAGCGTTCCACTAAAACCTTTCTTTTTCATCTCGTGATGTACGTTAACAGTGAAAATGTCATCCACAACTCCCAAAGACAGGTCGGACCATAGGTGCAAGCTGGCAATGGGAGATAAATCTAGTTGCATAGCATGGCTAGCAGGAAAGCTAACGTTATGCTAGCAAGTTTCAAAGTTAATTACATTGTCCACAGCTGGCAAACAGTAGATTTGAGGGAAAAAAAACTATATTTTTATCATGGTCTTTTTGAGTATTCTTGGATGTAATTTAATTGCTTAAAAAGACATGTACTACGTAGTTCCAGCTAAACTGTCTGTTCACTTTCTAAATTAATGCTTTGGCTAAGTGTAACCACCATGTAACCACAGTTAACATCTAAAAACAAAAATGAGTCACTTTGGCACCTTTTTTTAACGCTGTTTGGAGAACAACTTTTATAATCGGCATGCTGCGGACTACGATTTCTATCTGTGAAAATAAATTGGAACAAGTGGAGTCCTTCAGTGCATCATCCACTCAACACCGCAGGGTGTCGATTGTGACACACAAGCTGCGTCACATTTACTGACTGTGAATTTAAAGACGAGCTATTTTGTATCACAAGTAATCAACTGGGATCCCATTCACTAATCAAGGGACACATGGACATAGGGAACACGTGGATTATGATTTCATCAGGAATATCTTCACATTGATCAAAGGAAAATGTCATGTCTGGAAAGCCAGATAATTTTGTTACCACACACACTCTAAAATTTTATTTGCTGTTTTTTTTTTTTTTTACTATTTTAATGTGCCAATGCCATTAACTTTAACTCGTGATAACATAACGTTAGCTTTCCTGCTAGCAGCTGAATCAAAAGGCGATACGAGTTTGACTGTTCATTTCCTGGTAGTTGTTTCTGGTCCATTTTATTTAGTGGAATGATGAGCAACATAAGAACTTTACAGGATGGTAATGAAATGTGCAAGTGCTAATCAAGCACTGTTACCGTGGAAACAGTAATGCTAACGTTATGCTATCAAGAGTCAAAATGTAATGGCACTGGCACAGTTGACAAACAGGAAATACATTTTTTGATTTTGATTGCAAATACATGAAAATATAAAGATCTTATTAGTGTCCATTATCAGGAATCAGTGAACTCAGCAGATGCAGCCATCCATTCTTGCTCAGCCATTACTCCTTGATAATGGACACCTTCTTGTCAGACATTATCTCTTACCTACAGTACACGGAGTTTTCTACAGTACACTGTCAAAATGACCTTCCCATTACACTTCTAAATAGAAGGAAACCTTTTATCACTACAGGCTCTATTTCTGAAACATGAACAATTGATGAAAGTGATTATATTTGTGTGTAATGTGTTTACAGGTAGCATCTTGCAATAAATGAATAACCTATTCTCAGACAATCCCCTTTACACGATATAAAGGCAGGAAGCAGTGTACTTCCTCGAGTGTGTTGCCCTCACATGAGCAATAAAATAAAAATCAACTCTTCACTCCTGCAGTTTGTGGAAGACATAAAACTGCATTTAGGTGCTTCAGTCCCTGAGTTGATGGTCTATTAGCTAAAAGTGTGTGATGGCTCGGAGGATCTTAGGCTATGATCCACTTCATAACAGATTTAAATGCCTGCATTGTGCCCAGGACACAAAACTAATCTGTCTGTTTGTCCTCTAAATAAAAATAGTGAACCGTTTCAGGTGTGTGTTAATGTTAACTGATGTATCGTGACTCATTGTTGATGCCTACACCATGCAGCCTGGACGATAAGATGAAGCAAACAGTTAAATCCCTGAGAAAAACAAAATATTTGTTGAAGACTCTCCAAGTGCTCCCTAAACCAATCCCCTGGAATTTTATTTTATTTATTAAAATTTTCATTTGTTTTTCTTGTTCACGCCACATACCTTACCCCATTAAGTCCCCTGGAACTTCTATGGCACCCGTTGTTTTAAATGTCTGCACTTCTGTTTTTACATTTCTCTATTTGGAACAGCATGTTCTCCTGCTTCCAAACTATAAAATGTCAAAACATTCTGGGTCACAATGAACAGAAATGGCACGCTCGCACAAACAAACACACACACACACACGCACACACATATAAATCCCAGAGATATGGACGTACATGCACAAATGCTGCCACATATGTAAATGCAGACATGTTAATACTTATGCATATGTACAGATGGGAATGGAATCTTCAGTGTCTTCCTCATCCCATTTTCCTATTGTTCCCAACTAGATAAGCTAACTGGAGAAAAAGATAGCGGCACACAATAGTCCGATAATACTTCCTTGCCGTGCTGTCCCTGTTGTTCTCACGGATTCTTGATAAGCAAACAGTGTTGACAAAAAGAAAGACAGAAGGACGGAGCGAGATGAGCACTAAATAAAGCCTGGTAGAAAATTTCCAGGCCACACGATTGTTCACACTGAGATAAATATACACAAGGGAGAGATGGAAAGACAAAAAGCAAGAGACCAATAATATTACAGCCTCGAAAATAGCCAGGCTGTTAATCCCAAACAAAGGCCTCATTCACGTAATCGGGCTGTTCAATCGGCAGAGGAGAGGTGTGACAACTTCAGGGAATAAAAAGTTCAAAAAATGACAGAATACAAATGCTTTGTAAAGTATTTGAAGTCTGCATCCGTCTAGCGTGGCGGTCCACTGCCACCAAAGTTCACATCAAAATCGATAAGAGCCACGTAACGAAAGTATGAAGATAAAAATGGTTCAATGAGGAAGAGATGAACCCCAGAAAAATCTGCCGGTGCTGACGGCTGGACAGGAAATGACCTGCATCCGAGTGGCACTTGTTTGACAGCCTCACAGCAACGACTGGCCAGACCATTTAAGATGAATGACAGAAAGGGAACTCTCTCTTGATCAGGGGTGTCAAACATAAGGCCTTGGGGCCAGAAAGAGCCTGGCAGAGGGTTCAATCTGGCCCAACGTGTCACGTAACCAAGTGTAACAACTGGAAACTCTCTGCAGCGGCCCGACAGGAGAATCGCGGTCAGGTTAATGTCCTAAAACATTGTTGTTAGGAACTCGACCTGATTCCTCCCTCCTGGCACCATCACAACACACCCGAGGGGAAAACTCAGATTGCCACTGGTTTTTAATGTATTACAAATACACACAAATCCAGGTTTTGTTAACATTTCTTTTTTTTATCATTGGTTCTTTTTTATCTATTGGTGCAATTTAATGTTAAAAAGGAGAATGTGCACTATTCATGGTTCATCCCATATTTTTATAGCTATTCTATGTATTTGTTGATGACTTTTTTCATGCATGTCTACGTGCTGATCATTAAACCTTTAGTTCATTTTAATATCCTCATGAGTTCCAAGACTCCTGTCAATATCAGCCATGACTGAAGTACTACGCTCCGCTCTGGACACCACAAATTACAGTGACTGATAATGCTGCATTTTTTTCCCCTACTTCGGTAACTCAGTTCAGTGTAAATATACTATCAAATATTAAAAACAACACAGGCATCACTTGCAAAAGAAAGGACGAGTAGGATATAGTTGGAGTGGCGCTGAGATAGTAAGTGATGTATGAAAATGATCATTAGGCAGGAGAGGAGCTGGAGGCTGGAACTGCCACCTAAACAGCCTGCGGGTTCTCAGGAGATGTTTGATTGGCTAGGAAAAGAGGAAATGACTCCTGACAGACTGTAAGCAGGAAGTTGTAGTCCTGACAGATTAGAGTGCAGCAGATAATCATGTGTGTGTTTCTCTGTGCGTGTGTGTGTGTGTGTTTGTGTCTGAGAGTCACAGAATAGTGGTGAGGATCTAAATGGATAATCCTCTTTGACTATTACCCCATGCACACGTGTGTGTGTGTGTGTGTGTGTGTGTGTGTGTGTGTCTAGGTGAATAATCCTCTTTGCTCTGACTACTGTCAGACAGATTAAAGCTATCTCACATCTATTGCTTCAGTGTGTTTGGAATGTTCTAAATTCTCTTTGCCACTCGTTTATTTCCTCTGATAAGTTACTTTTTTAAAAGTTGTAAATCCGATTCTTTGTGATGGTTGAATTAAGTCTTTTCACAAGATGTCTGCATGTGATGCAATTATAGGAGGGACAAATTAATTCACATGGTAACAACTGTTGCCAATAAAAAGTGCACTGATGTTATTGGGTGGCAAAAGACAAAACCTAAAAATATATTCTATATTATAAACAGATATTTTGAGGCCATGAGATAAAACTTGGTCTCTGAATGTAGTTGTTTTATTATCTTTAATAAAGTTATAGTTTCCTGCCAAAAGATATTCATTGTGGAAATACATTATATTTCACAGCTTACAGTAGTTAAATTGAGGGAGAAGTTATTTCTCACAGCCTCAACAGGAGATACAGAAATATATTTTCTGTCTGTTGTTCTCTCCACTCCAAGGCTCCTTACATGATCACAAATTGTTTTTAACTCCCTTACTTGCTCCTTTAAAAAATAAATGAAAAAATTAAAAATAAATAAATAAATAAATGAATAATTGTAAGGGAATGGAAAGTTGCCCCATTTTTTGGTTTGAAGGTGAGTTGAACCACGCGAAGATACGAGATACCAGAGACATGTGAGATATGCCAATAGAGAGGAAAGTAGAGATGCATTGGCAAACCCCCCCCCCACACACACACACACACAAGTGTAAGTGATACTAGGCCCATTCCCCTACAGGCCAAACAGGCATTGTGATGGAGTAAATGGGGTCAGCAGCTCAAGGACTTAAAAGCCACACTAAATATAGTCCATTATTGACAGAATGAAAAACAATATAGGAGGAAAACGAGTGCAGAGGAACAGGGACGGATGATGGATGGGAAATTTATCACTGGAAATGACTTCTGATCCAAAGTCACATACACATATACACATATGAAATACCTATATATATACATATACACATATGAAATACCTATATATATACATATACACATATGAAATACCTATATATGTACATATACACATATGAAATACCTATATATATACATATACACATATGAAATACCTATATATATACATATACACATATGAAATACCTATATATATACATATACACATATGAAATACCTATATATATATATATAGGTATTTTGCCTGTTAGCAGAAAACCTGAAAATGTTTAGGATGTATTATAGGATGTATTATAAAGAAATTTGACCGGATGATAAAACAAGCTGAGCTTGATTTTGGAATCCAGACCTGGAGACACCGTATCGTCTTGGTGGAGGCACGCGCTCACCAAGTGCCCTCAAGTTTCCATTTTATTGGTTAGATCTCGCCAGGAGCGGCATGTCTCAGAGGTCACTCACCACCCCCCTCCGGTGACCATGTCAAAGTCTTGTTGAAACACACAAATGTACAAACTACTGCAAGCGGATCGGGAGGGATTGTCCTGAATCAGTAGTCTGAGAGTGTGGGTCCCAGACTCAAAACCGTCAAACTTCTGAGTTTCGGAAACACACCAGAGCAGACTGGCCAGTATTTTGATATGGGGCAACAAATAAAATTGACAAAAGAGACAATGTTAACAACAAAAGAGCCCATTTTAATCTAAAAGTCTAAATAATTGGCAAGTGATCAATTTACAGATCACTCCATTACGGACATGCCAAGGTCAGAAGTACAAGTGGTGAAGGCAGCTCAGATTCGTTAAATGTGACAGACGCCATTTTGTGGCTGTGGCAAATGTGACAACACAGAGCTTCAAAAAAAGGCAAGAAAAGTCCGTATATGGAGGTGGAGGCAGCGTTGACAGTGCAGCTGCAGCTGTTGATTCAATGTCACCAGTGGTCGTTTTATCAACACCAGAACTCATTAGAACCCGAAACCTAACTGGTCGTGGTAAAAGTCTCTTGTATCAGAGGGCTGGAACAAACTACTTCAATTGCTGTACGGCGTGAAGGACTTGTTGCAACAACCAGAATAACATCATTAACCCTTAGAGCCCAATCGGCCCGGCGCCGGGCTGAAAAACGCTGGACGTAATTGGGCGCTGTAAAAATGTACAGAAATTTGACGGCAATGTTTACTTTCAATTGTCGATCAAAGTTTGGACTCTAATGCTCACAAAACCGGGTCGGGTGTCTGTTTTAGTGCAAAAGTTACCTTTTTATTGTGATTTTAATCTGTTTTGGTACGAAATCGGGACATTTAAATTTTGCAACCACAGCGGAATCAAAGTTGAACAGTGTCGCGTAGACTTCTTCTTTGCGGCAGTGTTTGTAGTCTTTGGAAGGGGAGAAGCTACTGAATCAATCGACACCTACCATTCCAAGAACTACAAATCCCAGCTACGTAAAACTTCAAGCGTAAAACCTGCTCAAACTATGCGCTCTCGCTGTCTTTTACACGCAGCGCCCCACAGATGAAGGCAGACCGCTGAACAAAAGCAAAAAAGCTCCAATAGTTAGTAGTAGACAACTAAAATTAAAATTTATTGTTATTTGGAGCCAGTTTTCATCAGAGGTAGAAAATAATCCCTTTGGCACAATTTGGCACAGTTTGAAAACTGAGTTCTCGCCTGGGTGAATCCTTACAAAATCCTTGATGTAGGCTTCACTGTTAGCCCAAAGTTGATAGAATAAATTTGTGGTCAAGGAGTGGATGAAGCTAATCAGTGGTGTCTGGGTGCATGAAATCATTGCTGGCATAGTGTTTTCCTCTGTCAAAAAAAAAATAAAAATTTTGGCAAGAGTAAAAAAACGTAATTTTTCCTCTGGTTTATTCCAATTTACTCAGGCTTAATGACGGATACAACACTTCTGACACTTGGAACACATTCTCTGAAGTCCCTAGATGTCCAAGGACACCAAGAACATGCATATAACCTTGAGTAAAGTGTAGTAATTACACATTTACTATGGGTATGTCTTTTTAGGCGTTTTTTCCTGAAAATATGCTGAGTGGAAGAGGTTAAACAAACTAAAGCCTACATTCCTGAGTAGGAGAAAGTTTCTTATGGTATAGACAGCAGAAAGACTGCATATTCCTGAGCTTGTATAGAAGAGTGGTGACCTCTGTCCTCCCTCTTTCAATCGTCACTCGCCCTGCTGTTTTTATTTTTTTTTGAGGCGTCTTTAACATCTTGTTTGTGCTGAAGCCATCTGAGCGCCTGCTATCGCTCAGTAAACAGCGAGATCACCCTGGGCGACTCCTGCTCTCATAAATAGAATCAATCATCCCTTTGTTCAGAAACCAGTGACAGGGAGGGAGAAAATATAACAACTATATGTCTGCTGTTTCAACAGAGTTCAACAGCTCGGAACAAAGTAACTCACTTAAATAAATGCCTGACTGGCTGCCACTATTGATTTGGGTGATTGATTAAAGGTTGAGGAAAGAAGAGTTGAGTTATTCACACAGAAAACCAGCCCAGAATAACTAGACAGTACTAGTAGCTTAGCACTTAGCTGTGTTGGATTAAACAGCTACAAGATTTGTCAGAAAGATCTTTTTTACATTTTTTTTTTAACCAGTTTTGTGGTCAGCTTGAGGGTTGAACGGCCTGAAGTATATCACTGCATTGAGACGTGTGGCCATGGAGGATTCAAGGAGTCCTCACAGGTAATTCCACAACAGGTCACGAATCAGTACGCGTCGTTCACGGATTCTGATAACGACCAGCGTCTTCCTTAAGACTGTCTCACTCTCTCTCGGACACGGCTTTGTTATTTAGGTTTCAACTTTGCGGCCCTGCGATGGTCTGGTGACCCGTCCAGGGTGAACCCCTCCTCTCACCTGAAGGCTGGTGGGACAGGCTGCACCCCCCCCCCCCCCCCACGACCCTTAACAGGATAAGAGGTAGAACATGGATGGATGGTTTGACTTTGCCACGTTCGTAGCGCTAGCTCAATCACTGCTAACCTCTTTTACCACATCTGCAAGAATCACATCAAACAGCATGAGGAGTCTATGAATATTTTTGTTTGTTTCTACAATTTAGACTTTTTGAATTTTACGCTTTGTACATTGACTTCTTTTACATGCTTGATTTAAAGCTGGCAAACAACTGGGAAAAGGCAGCAGAAGTCTCCGCTTTGTCCGTCCGAAACGTTGTGCTTTTGGAATGAGAACAGGCCCTGCCGGCGTGACACGAACGAGAGCTCCCGTCTCAGTAAAGGTCATCTCATATCCTGGTGCATATGATGATCACGTGATAGAACAAGCAGACGTAGGAACACCAGCACAAGATTCAACTGTTATATTTCATTTGCCGTTTCCAGCATCATTATTGAGCGTTACTGTAACCGCAAACGCAACACTCACACAAACTTAGCTGATGTCTTTTAAACCAGACACATTTTTTTTCCTTATTCCAAGCAGACAGTTTTATTTCAAAACCTCACCAGATTGCAACTATTGTGTTTGTTAAACACTGAAACATGTAAAAAGGCTCTCGAGATTTATCGATGCATGTAAACACAACATTCTCCTTTTTAAGTTGCCGCAGTTTTTTTTTCCTCTTCTTCATTTTTCCCTCTATGAAAGATAAAACCAAATAAAAAATGTTATCTGTTATTTTGAGCATTTCTGCATCCAGACTTGCCGTGTACCTTTTATGGCTCTAAATATCAACCATGTGACTCAGCGCGACTTCATCCACAATCTTGTTTAAGCTCAGTCTGTCTGATCAGTGCAAATGAATCCATCAATACAATCTGATTAGCACCCAGTCACAACAGAAGTTGAAGAACGACACTTCCATTTGGAAGCTTTCTGATCTTATGGTAAAAATGTTAATGTTTAATTCATGCAGCTTCTGCTGTTTAAACAAATGCACTCTGATCTTGAACAGAGTTGATTTGGAAACACATGAACCCAAATAAAGAGTGACTAAAGACTTCAACCTACACGCTCCCCGGTGGATTCTTTTACTTACTGCTTGGTCAAACCTAATCAGCAGAGCTTACTGTTTGCCTCTAATCAATGTTGGCACAGGCATCTGTTAAATTAGCAGGAGTTCAGGAGCAACCACAAACCAGCAGGGGGGCGAGCTGGCAAACAGAGCCCAGTGCTGATGATCGCGGACGGACTGATGAGTCAGTCAGAGACGGGATCGAGGAGGTCACGATCTGCGTGTCCTCTCTCATGGCAGCAAACATCCATAGCTGTGTATTATGGGGTAAACTGGGGGTAAAGTTGCAGGGAGTCTTTGGTGGATGAAAAAATAGATTGTTCTCATCAATTTGAGAGCAGGGTTTTGTTCTGCGTTCAGCCAGGTTTTCACCCCAGAACTGACCTTCCCTGCCTGTAGTCTTTGAGATTGAAAGTTTGGAGTTACACGTTTTCTGACTGGCAGCAACCAGCGGGGGTTAGGAAAAGCTTGTTAGTCGAACAGATTAAAAGTCCGTTGATATTTAATAAGACGGTAGACGCTGCATTCGTTTGTCTGAGATTGAGATGCTTTTCGGCTCGTCATCTCACGTGGCGGTGCAGCTCAGAGCGCCTCAGGGAAGATGTCAGAGACGTGAAGAGCAAAGACGTCAACTGACTCAGACAAAAATAAATGAGGTGTTTTAAAATAACAAAAGATCATAAAAAAAAACAAGATACTGAAACTATGTTTCTGAAATACTGCAAAAAAAATAGATTTAATAAAAGAAAACAAAATAATGAATAAAATCAATAACTAAGTGATAAATAGAAACACATAAAAAAGGGAAATAAAATAGATAATACATAGAATAAATTGTAAAAACATAAATTATGTAGTATAAAAGATGGGTTGTAATTTAGCTTTGGGAACATCAATACTTTCAGCATTGCTTAAGGCAACATCAATAAACGTATCATAGGAACTTAAAAAAGTCAACATAGTGCTGATGTTTGGCAGGTTGAGGGCGAGAATGGCGTGAAAGTACACAGTAACACCTTGGTTCCTGGATTTTTTTGGTTTTGGACTTCATATTGTCGTTTCACTCCATCATCTACGCCACCTCAGCCCCATCGTTTGCTCTCCTCCATCCTTCCTCTGATGATCGGGGGACAGGGGCCAGTGAGGAGGGGACCTTCAGATCTCACCCAGATGCTTCTTTTAATCCTATAATTAGCTGCAATCATGCATCCAGGAGATGAAGGGATCATATTTGCACACTCAATGGATTCATGTAAACATGATAGAACAAATACTCTCTCTTGTGGGCCCATTTCCACTCGTTCCACCCGAACCTTTATCTCCTCCCCTTGCTCTCCCTTCATTCTTCTCACTCTACCTTATCGCTGCTCACAATTCTCTCACTCCACCCTTCTATCTCACCCTCCCACCTCCTCCACCCATCCCTCCCTCGCTTTGTCCCAAGCTGTAATTCATCTCGTGTGCATCCTGAAAAGCAAGGGACACCGAGAGGGGAGAAGAAAAAAACCAAAACACAAGAGACAACAGAGGAGGACAGGACACGACAAGAGCCCCTTTAGATGTTGCAGATGATGCCTTTAATCCTGTCAATAGCTGCAATTATAGTAATTATCTCTAATAGCTGCACATTGTGTTGAGGCTCTGATATGTTTAACAGATGATGCAGTGCGGTGCCGCCTCCGCTGGGCTGAGAGTGCAGGGGGCTTGGATTCATATTTATGAAACCGACACAAAACAAGGCGAAATTGATGATGGTCCCAAGAGGTTTATAGACTGCAGAGTGTTTTTCAAGCTCTGGGTCGAGGTCTAATGGAGGTCTCAGAGATGGTACTGCGTGGTCTTTGTGCCGAGCAGAATGAGAGGAGAGACTGGAGATTAATGTTCGGAGGTAGAGAGGTCTCGGGAGGAAAGAGAGGCAATTATATGAAAGATGTTGCAAAAGACGATGAAGATGTGGGAGATTCAACAGCTGAAAGATGCAGCTCCAAAAAAAGAGAAGATATTTGCAAAAAGAGGTGTTCAGTGTTACACGCAATAACCTGAATAACCTTTTATGAATCGTTAACATATCTGAGGGCGTTTCAACCGTGCGTCTCCTCAGAGCCGTGACTTCTGTGATACCTCATACCTCCAACAGCAGCCAGGTGGAAGTCACATGAAGCCCCCGTTTCTGCTGTTCTCTGGTGACAAAACTGGGTCAGGACATTTGGATGTTATTTATTTGCTTTAATTCTTCCTAAAACTCTCGTTCACTTTCATACGATTGAATTTCCATCAAGAGTAAACTAGATGTTTTGCTTGATGTCTTCTCTGCAGGCGTCTCTGCAGGCACACTGATCGAGCGTGTTGCTGGCCGGCGTGTAGGATTACATTTGAATAATGTAAGTGACAAATATTCTATATATACAACCGATGCATATTCCAACTGCCAAAACAATCCCCTTTTATGAATCAGTCTAACCTCTGTAGGCAGCTTCAAACTGCCACCGGTGTGAATTTTTTCATATCTAAAAACGATATTACTGGGAGTTTAATAAGATTTCTGACATCAGAAGGAAACGAGAGGAAAGATCTAGCCAGGAAACAGGAAGAACACTGAAGAAACACTTTCTGGTCAAGAAATTGAGACGGTTTTAGGTGCCGGATTGAGAAAAGGGAGAAGTTCTGTTACAACGTAGCATGTTGCTAAAACCAGGGAGGGCCACAGAGCTCCATCAGGAGAGGAGGGGCTTGTTTTTGAATGGATCTGTTATATTTTGCAGTTTTGTTGAGGACCTCAGTGAAGACCTGTTGTCATTTTAGCAAACTAACAATTTTTACACACACACACACACACACACACACACACACACACACACACACACACACACACACACACACACACACACACTCAGTGCTGTGACTGAGTGTGTCTCAAAAGCACCTTCTTCTCTCTGATATCAGGATTGTCACTTTTAAGAGCACCTGGACAGACGGGAAGACAGGAGACCGAGAAAGGGTCAATAATTTATTAGATAGAGACCTCAAATCAACTTCACCCCCCCCCCCCAAAAAAAAACACACACACTCACACACAAACGTACTTATATCTCTCACTCAATCCCAAACTTTGTCTTGAGGGCTGTCAGGGAACATCTCTCTCTCTCTCTCTCTCTCTCTCTCTCTCTCTCCATTACTGAATCCTACTTTGGTGAAACTCCAACAAGAAACTGCACTCACTACAAAATCACCGCTGAAATAAAATACACAATTGTGAATTATTATTCATACTTGTAGCTGAAAATAACTCAGTTATGATATTTGATATGAATGTGACCTGACAGTGAAGCACGACATATCTGATTGTTAGAAGCAGCGCTCCCTCCTTCTCTAGACTGATGCTTTTTTTACAAACTTGTTTTTTTGGGGGGGGGGGGGGCATTTTGCTGTAAAAGTCCTGAAGTCTGCATTCTTCATAATAATAATAATAATAATAATAATAATAATAATGATAATAATAGGACTGAAATCCTGGTATTGTGGAGTGACAGAACCAAGTACTGCGTGGTACTGGGACACAGAAATGCATGGCAGCTGGCGAGAGGAATCTGTTTTTCACTGTATGAAAAAGATCTTGACGATAAAGGAGAATCTCTTCACCGGCTAGGTGGGAGTATTCTGAGAGGGAGCGTGGGTGGCGTTCCAGCGGCTCAGGCCACGTCCTGGATGACGGATCTCTGGTCTTGCTCATGAGAGGCTGCTGATGTGTTTTAAATGTCCAACTATTTTATGGCATTTATCAAAAGTGCCATCAAACCCTCTGAGGGACGCTGAGGTGACCCTCGGTGCAGATGGCGGCTGCACAGGGACGTGGGAGAGACGCTGTCACTCCTCAAGCCTTTTGGTAAACGTCTGTGTTTGAGGGAGGAAGTTGCGCTCAAGTTTAGTCCTAAGATTTATGTACTGTCAAGAAAAATGAGCACAATGAGATTTATTCGTCCTTCATTGAGTATGTGAGGGCTCCAACATGTTAAACTGCTGAGTTTATACGTTTACATCTGTGAATGGAGAGCAACCAAACACTCCCCCCTGAAAATGAAAGGTTCGACACAAAACAGGGAAGCCGGATGTTGCGCCCGTGGGTCATCCGGCGGTCTCTGACTGACCTCGTACAGCGTGATGACTCCGTTGGTCTCGTTGGGAGCTTTCCACTGCATGAAGATCTTCTCTTCGTAGGGAGTATTCTGCAGCGACTCCATCGGCACTGATCCAGGAACTGCAGAGTACACAGAATGCTGGACTTTATTTCACATTATTGAAAACTCGTATGTTTTCTTTTGCCTGGTGCAACGAGAACTTTGACTACTGCGTTACGGACCAGCGCCAGTCGATTCAGGACACATCGGGCCAAACCAAACCTGATGACTGGAATGTGTTTTCTCTGCATTTGCGGCCTGAATATATAAAACTGCCCTCCACCTAAACTCTCGGTGCTACACTCTCCTCCTGCACACCCGCTAAACACCATATTCATGAAACATACTGCATTACACCTGACATCAAAGATTCGGTGTAAAGATGAAAGTGGAGTGGAGAAGAGAAAGAAAATATTGGAATTTTAGAAGCAAAAGAGAAACACAAAAGAAAAAGCAAGCAACAGTGAGCGATTATATTTATTAAATTTCTTCTTGTGTATCTCATAATTCATTATTTGGTGTATGAAAAGTTTCATATATCTGGGAAACTACTCGGAATCTAATTCTGGGCTTTTCTTCCCAGTGAGGCAGATTGAGTCCCACTGAAGAAAAATGAAGTCATTTTCCACAACAAAGTATGACATGCTATTCCATTATATTTCTTCTATTCGGAAAGGCTGAACTCACACGCTGCACTGATATATTGTATATTAGATTTTGCTTACGAGTACACACAGCAAGAACTGAATTGAGTGACACTTTTGGAAAATGAACGAGTGTCTGGAGTATTGCTGATCTGCATATCAGGCTCTTTAATTCAAGTTAAACAGAGAAATACAGCCGGCAAACATCAATTTGGTGTTGTAAATGTCTCTTTTATTGTGACCCGCAACATTTTAGTTGGTATTTGCTTCCTCGGTTGTTCAGTTGTCAGATATTGCTGAAGATTATTTCTGGGTAGAGAATGTAATTTCCACACTGATGCAGTGAGAAAGGTTGATCAGAGCTTCCGCTGGGTTCATAATCACCTTATATGCTTCACAATACACGTCAAGGTAAGTAACTTTGATTCTTGACATTGAGGAGTTAGAATAAGATTGTGCGGCCCTGCTGTAACTTGTGAAATTAAACCAGTCTCATCTTAAAACACGATGCAGACAGACTGCAATTATGTCATGTAGAGATAAATCTCGAAGCGGCCCCGTCGACAGTGAGTAATGGAACAACTGCTGAGACAAAACGACAGCCGCCACGGTGATTTTCTAGGCTTATGATCGCATTTTCGGACTCACCGCTGGGAGCTCTACATTCAAATCAAACTCGCTTTGGATTGAACAGATCAAATGAAAAGTCTATTAATTTAAAAAAAAGTCAATTACTCATTCAATGTCAGCGGACCAACTGTGTTTTGCCAGGAGAAAACTTTCATCTGATGTCTTGATGCTCTGATTCTCCATTTCAGGAGCATCAGCGTGAGCATTCACACAGTGACAGACAGTGTTTTCTCTTGCGTTGGGTGTTTAATCAAGCAAACTGCACTTGAAATAAAGTAATGACTTTGAGATTGTAGTGGCATTAATTTGAGGCTCTTCATAACCACATTAGATAAACGCTGCAGGGGTCATTTGTGTACACAGTTGCCCGATTTGGGAGAAAATAAAGTACTGAACGCGAAACAATGACAAACATTTGTTCTTGACTGCAGATGCTTTGAGATAAATGATGAGTAATGAATGAGTGAAGAATCATCACGGGGTTGGTATTGTTAGTGTTCATGCATGCAGGCCACTTCATCAACTGTCCTTCTCCCAGTGTAAAAGAACCCAGGAGGAACGTATTTATTGACGCAGGTCTATCCCCCTCCAGAACAATAGGTGGCAGTATTCCCCCTCTCAGATGGTTGCAATCTGACTGCCCTTTGCATAAAATACTGAACCTCCAGTTTAAATACCACAGCAGGACCCGTGGAACACTCAGGCTGCGTCCGAATTGCCAAGTGGCAACCTACGTCCTCCTGCTACAACCTACCGCTACGTCCTACTCCTACAACCTAAACACAGCAGCACCATTCAGACACCCTAGAAGATTGGTGGTGAAGCGCGACCTCTGCTGGCAGAGCACAGATACCGCAAATAGGCAGACAGCACCAACGAAAGCCCCCACCTGCTGGCCTGACTGTTGTACTGCACTCCACTCTGAACGCACCTTTCACTCATTCTCTATTAAGGTGTGTTCACACCGCGTCGCGTTTGGTGTGCACACACCTTTAGTCATCAACAATGGCTATAAACGTTTGTGTTGCATAAGAATGGGAGACTGTTGGTGGTGCAAACTTGGCTTGCAGGTCCACAAGTTCTTAGGGGACAAAGAAGAAGTCCGCGGTGCATTGTGGGCCATAGGTTGCTCCGTAGGATGCACCTGAACTGACCTACAACGTGGGCGTGTTTAGGCTGGAATTTAGGTTGCGAAGTAGGTCACTACTCGCGCCACTTGTGGTTTCGGACAGCCTACGACCTGCTCTGAGACCTACGATCCGACCTACTAGGCAATTTGGACGCAGCCTCAAGCAATGAATTCCTCTGTGTCTGAGAATTTTTCCTGAGAGCTTGTGGTCACTGAGCAATGCCAGAGGAAACGCAGCAGGAGAAATTGCAAGAATTACTACAAAACACGGAGCATGTTTTTTGATGTCACCTCACCGGGACACAGGGACCAACAGGTGCAACAAATCAGCTGTGAGAAGATTTGAAAGGATTTGAATGTTTGCTGGTTGTCAGCGAGAGAAAAGTGGAGGCCCAGATGAGACTCAGAGCTGCCCTCTAGTAGATGTTTCTCATCACTTTTATGCCAGGTTGACGAGCTGTGTACATCATTGAAATGGACTTATTTAATTTCAAATATAAAAGGAGCATAAATTAACCTTGAGGAGCCAGACGGGGTCAAGCACAGGTTGTTGGTATTCACCCGAACGCATCCCGAGGACGTGACAAACCTCTCCTGTCATGCAGCTTTACGTATGTCAACAGTCACTCGACCCTTTACAGTCAAATCTGCCTAGTAACACCAGCGTGAATGTGACAAGACAGACTTTCACACGTCTCTATGAAGACATGCAGACAGAGGAGAGGTGCCAGACGCCTTGTCAGGGAGTGAAGATGACAGCTTACGCGCACCTGGCAAATCAGGGAGAAACAAGTCCTGAATCTGGCACAGCACGCGGGCTGTAGCCGGCCCGGTAGGAACACTTACTTAGCACTAACATGAATGTCATCAGTGTTCAGGAGGAAAATATTGTGTTTACAGGTACATGGGCAAAGTTGCTACAGACACAGCACAGTGGTGCCTGTTCGACAGGAGATTCTGCCAGCGCCTTCCTGTTAGCCGCGAGTCACATGTGCACCCTTCGCGTTTAGGTTGTGAATTTTTTCCCAATGTTAGAGGAGGGAGAGAGAGTCCGGAGGGGAGCCGACTCCAGTCATGCGCGTGTCCTGCCTTCCTCTCCGGCCTTTCTTTCCCCCTTCACTCTCCTGTATTCTTCAGCATCATTCAGCGGAGATTCTTTTCTACCGTGCTATGATCGCTGACCTTCAATCTATTTGCTGTTGCCTTTGCATAGTGTTGAGATGAAGGAAGTTAAGCTCACTCTGCCACCTGCACTCACTGCAGGTTATTGTGAGTGTCTCCTAAATGCCTGCAATGCAAAACAGAAATGGGTCCGACAACGGCAGGAAGCTTTTATTGCTCCTTTCGCCTCATGTACCTCAACTGGGCAAAAAGCTTTTTCGAGAAAAACATCCTGAACATTTAGCTGTTTGCTGCCACAAATTGGATCTAACAAGAAAAGATGGATGGGCCACAGCATTTCCTTTTACACTTGAGAATGGGCTGCCCTTATCCATCTTCCTTTAAAACATCAAGGGGTTTTAAGCCGACCTCCAGTGAGAGCGATTCAAAGCCCCCCGCTATTCAGGCTATTCATGTGATGAAACTGTGGCTGGAGATTCACGGCGACACAGAGGACAGACAAGTTCTTTAGGATAAATCAGGGCTGTGACTCACAAATCACTGCTTTGTACTTTTAGAGAGTGAAAAAAAAGACAGAAACACATCTACTTCCATGTCTGCTTTTGGGCTGTCAGAAAAAAAAAAAAAACATGTTGGCATTGCACATTTTGGCACATGTGCTTTTTTAAGCCCTCAATTTGGTCGTACAGGCAGAAGGCAAAGTGTGACGCCTTGCAGCTGTGATTGCTGCTGTCGGAGACTGAAGCACAGCAGTGCAGCACCTTAGACGTCAAAAGCTTCCGTGACTAAACCGAGCCAGACGCCACATTCCCTTCATTTGGTGAAAGGTTCCGCAACACCACGGTCACCTCTCCATGCCAGGTGAAGCAATCTTGTGCTACATGTGTGAATTATATGTAAATATATGTATATATAAATACGAATACAAAATACGTAACCAATAACTCCCAGGTACAAGTCCCCTGAGATATAGAGGTGCTCCTACCCGCGAGTATATAAACACAGCAAACACAGGAGCCGACCGCCAGAGAGGACCGACGAAGGAATATTTTGATTTATAATTCCGAGGTGTTGATTAGAGCCCCAACTGTGGAGCATATCAAATTACCTGAACAAAGAAACACAATTAGATGCTGCCATTTTTATTCAACACCTTATCACTCACTCTGTGTGTGTGTGTGTATAAATGTTTTCAAACCTTCTACGAATTACACTGTGTACCTTCACTTCTCTGTGCTGCTTCCCTCTGTGTGTGTGTGTGTGTGTGTGTGCGTGTGTGTGCGTGTGTGTGCGTGTGTGCGCGCGCGCGTGTGCCTGTGTTCTCCCAAGTACCTCGGATGCTGAGACAGATGAAAACAGGTTTCAGTGAAAAGATAACGGCAGCTGTAACACATTAATCATAACTTGATTAACTCCAGCGTGCAGCACAATCAACGGCTGCTTTATTAAGCCACTAGTCAATCTCCTTCCCATATACATTACCCGCTTTATTGCCATTAACCCGTCGCATTTTCAGTTAAATTCAAATTGTCTTTATTAACATTTCCGCTCCAGCTTTCATTACTCTGCCTCTGTCTCTCGGCCCCTACCCATGCGTGTGCTGTAATAAGCTTCAGACCTGCTTGTTTATATGGAAATGTTGACTTTTATTGTGAGAGTTTTGTAAGCAAGCAGAAATTAAACAGCAATACTTTGTGCTTTATTGATAGCTGAGGTAAATGATATTTCATGCATTCCAGATAGATGTGGATAGTTTCCAGCAGCCTGATGGAAGTTCAACTAAACATGTCATAAAAAGGAAGACTGTGCACCGTCTTCGTGTGGTGTATCACCTGTCAACTTTATGGTGTTTGTCTTGGATTTATCATCGCAAAACTCTGCTTTCGGTTTATGCTCTTCAAATGATCTCGTCTATTGTGAAGCTGCTCACATTATCTAATGCACCATAAACAACAAGAAACAGTTGGAAAAGTATTTTGGTATTTCATCAGCCTTTATTGGCTCCCGTGTAGGTTGTTGTCTTGGCTTTCATCACAAAGCAGCGCTGCCTGTCGCCATTTCAGAGTTCCATTTTGTTACCTTATCTAGTCTCATGTCCACATATGAAAACATCCAGTAATTTATGTCGGATTAAACATTTGAGAAAGGCATGATTTCTGTTGTCAAGACCTCACTGCTTTGGAGGATCTCCAAGGGAATAAACCCACAAATCCATCTTGATGAAAAGCTAGCAGTTAGCAGCGGCGCTGGTCTGGATTAAGGCTACATCACACATTGTTGTACAAGGATTACAAGATGGATGCATATTCCTTCTCTTGATTAGAGACAATATTGGATCTGGCCAGTTGTATGTTTTGTCTTTGAGCTGCTTGTTTGTGAGCTGGTGGGTTCATTTTGGGAATGTGGACGTCATTTCATTGCGCATGTTTTTAAAGCACAGCTGAACTCACGGGAGGTTTATACAGACCCAATACTTCAGTCAGAAGGTGTATTCTGCATTTCAAGTACTCCCAAATAAGTGTGTTGAACTCTCCTGCATCGCCTCGTTGTAATTGCAGAGTGCAGGAGGAGCCAGCCACGTATACTGAGTTTGAAGAAGACGCGGATTACACCGGACGATGCGCTCGAGGGTTTGCAAACACGTGTTCATTTCCTGTGGTTCGCTCTGTTAGCATCAGGCTATATGTACATGGCTGGCTCTTTCTTCACTCTGGAGTGACAAAGAAGTGATGCAGAAGGGAAAAACATCTTTGTGAGCTCAAGACATGTATTAGCGAGTACATCCGAGGCAAAACACCCTTTCTGATTGAAGTATAGCTTAAAAAGGCAGCATCAGAAACATCTTGTAAAGTACTTTTGATTTTAAGATGTTTAAAAGCCTTTTGTTTCATATCCCAGTATCAGACGGTTGTCAGCCCCATAAACACAAGACAACAAACAAGCTGTTGCCATGAATCCCAGGCTTGTAACAGTCGAGTTGCTAATCTGAGACTAATTTGTTTTTTAGAGACAGTAAAACACAGAGCAGCGTCAACAAGACTCATTCAATGTCAGCAATCCTCTCCTTTCACTTTTGTTCTTCTCCTCACTTGGAAACTTAACTTTGATCCTTTTATGGGTTGAAAATAATCTTTGACATACAAAACAAATGATTACAATTTGAAAACTGACAGCTGTTGAGAAACAAACAAAAAAAATAATAAAAGCTGATGTCAGATTTTTTCCCCCCTCTGCTGTGATCCCACAGATGAATATAATCTGTGCTGAGAACACAAAAGGAATATTAAATCTGGGGAGTGTTTATGAGGATCTACAGGTCACAAGCAGGAGAACTGAGATGTTTTGTAGGTGAGACATTGATATCAGCAGGGACTGATCAACGTAAGAGACAAATAGGAATGATTATTTTGATTATTCAACAAGAACGTGGACACATGACCTATCGATTATGTCAGAACAGGGCAAAACGAGGAAGAGGAGGATGGATTAAAAAGTGAGGTGAGACAAAACTGCCTCATGCTACTTCAGCGTGAAACAGCAACACGCTAGACTATCATAAAAAGCAGAGCTTGGAAATAATGCACAGCATGTAGGAGAGAATATTTGACTTTGACTCTAAACTTGATGAATCCTATCCTGTTATTTCAGCAGCGAGTACTTTTACTGCCATTGCTCAGCTGCTTGTGCTGAATGTTTCAATACTTCTGACACGCTACAGCCGGCACACGTCCATTTTTAGGAGCAGATGTGAGTGAAATGCCTCCAGCACCAGGTCGATCAATAAGAAGAGTGACAGTAAAGCACGGAGGTGACCTGACAGCACCTGACCAGGTGTTTCAAGGTCAGATTAATAGGCTGCTGTGGACGAGACATGTGACTGGACATGACCTGTGTCTCCAAGGCACGTCAGAGTGAGTAGTTCTGTTTGTCTGAATGGGTTTGTCTTCTTTGTTGCTTTTGTCTTCTGGTGTCAAGAATAGATGGACAGCAGTTGTTCTCTTCCTAATTACTGAATCAGAAACATGGACTGAATGATGAATGAATTATAAATAAAGAACAATAAGAAGGAGACTTAGTTGCCCAGTCTGCTCGTAGCATGCCGCTCAGCTGGTGTCTCTCTGGCTCAATAATGTCACACTAACTGTACCGCCACCTCTTGTCATTGTTCTGCGTTATAAACCTCACACATGTAGACGCTAACATTCCCCACTTGTCTACTGGCGTCGGACATAAAAATACTTCAGCAAAAGACAACATGTGACTATGCCAGGAGCTAGCTAAGCTTTAGCATCAGTGAGTTAGCTAGAGTCAGCGAGGATGGAGCGCCAGAGGGCGGAGGAGGAAGAGGAGGGAGAGGAAGGGGCACGGAGACAAACGTGACCACGGAGCTCTTGAGCACGAGGCCAAAGATCATCTGAGAAGCTGCTGTGAGGTGTTGCCCACGCTGGCCGTCTGTGTACACAAACCGGTCCGACTGGGAGGGACTACTTGCCCGGTCTGACCTAATTTTAGTTTCATCCTACAATTACTTTTACATTCATTCTCTTTCAGCTAAAAAAAAAAAGAAAGTCACTGTCGCAAATGAGAATATGGATCGATGAGCAAAACAAACAAACAAAAAGCCCACAGCGGCAGACAACAGTAATATCTGAGCCGTGCTGTCAATCACATCCAGCCTAAACTGAGCCAGCAATCAGACGGAAGCCGTCTTGGATGAGTGATGCACGCCGGAGTGTGAGCAGGCGGTTGTTCGTCATTTACCCTCATGCTGGTCCGTTTAGAGAAGTATGGGTAACAGAAACACTGAAGACTCTATTAATTCAAAGCCGGTAAATCAATACGGTCCAGGAGCCGCAGCTCTATAGAACCTTTCATGTACACACAGTATTTAGCCACATGTATGTTCCCCAGTTATAAAGAAAAAAAACAACTCCAAACAAAACAATGTTTTTCCCTTCCGAGACGAAGTCCTTCCTCCTCCTCTTAGCTCTTTCAAAGGGTAAGGAAACACTCCTGTTTAGCTCCTGGAGAGGAATTCTGGGTAAGACGTGATGTTCCCCAGAAGCTAAATTCATGATATTAGTTGAGAGAACAGGAGAACAACAACGAGCCCTCAGGAGTTTTGGAAGGAGATGTGGGAACATTAGAGGGAAGTTTTTATCATGCTTATCGAGCATTGCGCTAATGGACTGGGGCTATTCCAGTTTATCACACGCATGTTGTTGAGAGAAACGTGGAGCGTCCGCAGCTGCTGGAGTCAAACACCTGATACAAGGAGGAGGCCACAGGAAGCACAGGCTCACTCCGACCCGCTGGCTAGCGTTTGCGTTTGAGGGGGCAACGTCAGTGAATCCTGCCTGTGGCTTGTCAAGGCTGCAGAGTGATTAGACATGATAGTTGGCTGGTGCAATTACGTGTTCCAGGATCATTATCCCGTGATTATAGATCAAATATGTCTCTAATTGCTATGCCGTCCTCTTCAGGTGAACTACACCACAACGACTCCAGTTAAATGTTCTGGTATTTTTAGCCAAGAAATAGGCGACTTCCATGACACAAATGAGTCTCGCGTCTCTGGCCTCCCACAAGTCTGCCGTTAAACCCCCTTAAGCTCGGATTTGGTCTCAAACATCAAAACATTCTGCAGGTTTAACTGCTCGACGTTCCGCTCTCCTCCTTATACACGCGTACTGTGTGGGTGTGGTCTACATCCTGGGATTCACCTCAATGCGGGGAGGGCAGGCATGTTTTCTAGTGTGGTTGTATGACGCGAAACTGGCACACCACAACTGTTTATAACGTCGCCTGCTTGTGTCATTTTTGCACCATTCTGTTCCTCTGCTGAGGAATTTCATTCCCGGTAAATACCTTGAACTGTGTGTACTGCAGTACAGGAAGTCTCCAGGGCTGCGTGACTCATACTCGGGTTTAGACTCTTACAAATACTGGGTTACATCTCATCCTCTCACGATGAGCAGCTTTACTTTTTACTCTGTTTTCTATTCTAACAAATATTGATTCATGAAAGTTTACAATCTCAATTTAACACAACAGCACAAAGAATCGGGGCGGCCTGTTTCATGAAACAACGCAGCCTTGACTTGATGTCAGGAGTGAGTAATGTGACTCCATCATACATCTCAGCAAACAGGCCACGCCACCAATACTCTGAAGTCTTTAAATGCTACATGATCTCAGTAGCAGTAGCAGTAGTAGTAATCCGAGGTCGATCAAATCAAAAGAGCTAAAACAAAAAGTCCTTCTTTGCTTCCACCAAAACTACCAGACGATTAAACGTCTGAAGACGAGTTATGAGAGTGAAACTGCAGGAGACCAGTTGAGTTGTTTTGATGTTGTCTCCATGTGCAGGGCTAAACAATTACTGCGCCTACATTTCTGTACTGCAGTTCTCCAGACGCCCTGTCCATCACGCAGTGTTGACATCCTTTACTTTGGATTTTCTGTTGATGAAGTCGGTGTTTCAGTAAGTGGCCAATTCGGCCTGTAAACTGCTGTTGCTGCTGCTGTCAGAAATGGAAATCATTTTCTGTGTGCCGGAGGTTTTTTTTAAAGATGAGCCAGTGACCAGACGCAGAGCTGCTGGGAAAGCTACAACTGTCATGACCTGGCTGGTTGAAGGTTGGATCAAGACTGCAGCTTGCTGCTGAACAACTGTGTTGTGCTGCTACTCACCATCCTCCTCTGTTTGTTTGACTATCTCTTCACTCTCTTTGCTGCCCTCCGGGTTGGCCAGGACCAGCCGCAATCTGACGGTGACGAAGGGCCTCAGCCCCCGCAGCGTGTAGTGTGATGACGTCTGGATCATCTCCTCAGCTGCAAACTCCTGCTGGTTGAACACATACTGGTACTGCACCTGCAGAACAGAGGGAGACAGAAAGCATTTGGAGTGTTACAATGTCGTTTGATTCAAATCAGGAGCAGAACCGATTCCCGCTCAACCCTGTAGTGATTTAGCACATCTGGTCACTGCTCAGGCTTCACGTGTCACAGATTTGACCTGAATTATTATAAAACCGGTGAAAGAATATGTGAATGTTTCCTTCCACTCTGCGCAAAGCACCAGTTGTCAGGTTACTGCACTGCTGAAGGAGGCTTCAGCTTTGAATCGCTCAGAGACGTCCGACACCAGAAATAAACCGGGCCACGTCCACGATGCCGAACTTGAGCGGCTGTTGCAGTCAGTAATCGTTGTAATCAGTCGGAGCAGCTACACTGACCGTGTTAGTCACATCAGACAAGTGTGTGACCATGTGACGACGTGGTCGGCAAGCCATTATGCAGGAGCTCCACAGATCCTGACCCGTTTGCATTGCCGAAGACCCGGCTGACACACTTTCTATTACGTTTTTAACTCTTCCACGTGTTTCTCAGGTTTCCCCTTCGGCCGATACTGGTTTCTGCAGCTCGATACGTGTACTTTAGTTGTGACTTGCTCAAAACAAACTTCATATCTTCATGAATATTTCGTAATCAAATGTAAATGCAGCTTATTTTAGCTGGATGTTTAGTTTCCACTGGTTAACACCCTGCCAGAGGGAACAGGCTGCAGAACAGTAACAACACATAAAGCAGTCACAGAATCCAAAGGGCAGACCCAAACCTCCATGAGCCATGTTTACAGCCTGTTGTTTCTTGTCTATGTTTGGCGACTGTATTTTCATCTGTCATGTGCACCTGTACATGAATCGTCCTTTAGGTGACATTTACGCCACATGACCTCTGTCAGATTTAGGCTCATTTACCTCACATCAGAAACTCTTCCAGCGCCCTCAAAGTTTTCATTTTTCAAATGAAAACAGTTTCCACTTCTTTTCCAGCAATCACAAATTGAAGATATGAACTGGGGCGGGTGGATGAAAACCCATTCAGAGTGACTTGTCTTGGTGGGCGCCAGATGTGGATGTCTCCATTCCCTCTTGAAGCGCTGCTGGGTTTAATTGGCAATCAAAGGTCCAGCAAAACAGCTGTCAGTAACTTTGCTAGGACTGCAAGTTCCACGTTGGAGGAAACAAACACTCGCCGAGCGTTTTAGCAGTTGGTTATGCAGTGTAACACGACCGTGCGGCAGTAATCGCTCCCTTCATGAGCCTCATAATGTTCCGTTTTATTGAGCCCGTTCGAGAGCAGCTGATTTACTTTAGCATGGAGGCAGTAATTGCTGTTGAACTGGACTCTGCTACAGATGCCTCTAATATTCTGTCAGTCCTAATTCAGATAAATTGGGCAGGATGATATTTTAGTCCTCTAATGTTAAAATGTTAATATTTATTCATTTTAGTTCTTGTTTGTTTCTCATTTCATGAACATTTTTCTTTCTCCTAATTTACATTCTGCTCTCTTCTTCCCTTGTGGGATTAAGAAAGTATTCTTATTCTTATTCTAACTGGGGCCCATCCAGCTGTTGTCCTGTCCTGCATTACTTCCATGGAGCTGTACCTAATAAACTGGATAGTGTGTAATGTCCTTACATGCAACAAAAATTTTAATGTGATGGTTTCACTTTCATAAACTTTTACTTGCAAAAAAATTAAATAATTTTTAGTTGAGACCAGCCTGTGCGCTGCTCTCATGATGTTCTAGTTGCAGAATAAATCCTTTCAGCAGTTTCTTGAGTTTGCGGTCACAGCACGTGTGCGCCTGCTGTCCGTACCGTCAGATTGTAGCTGTGACAGCGCGTCACGGCGTATCCAAACGTCTCCCACTGTATCGTCAGCTGGCGAGCTCGGACGTCCACCACATTGACGTTTTGAGGACCGTGGACCGGATCTGAGGGAGAGAGAGACAGAGAGAGAGCTGAAGCAGAGAGAACACTTGCAGGAACAACATCTGCAACACATTCAGGTGTTGACACTTGTGTGGTTCAATAGTGGGCTCAGGGCCCCGCTGACAGAACGTGACCGCTGTTTACTGATTCTTGGTTTCTGAGCTGTGACCTAAGAATTGCCAAGGAGTCTGTGTGACCACAAGGCCACGCTGTGACATCACCATGGATGTCCATGTTCTGATCCGCAAACATTTACAGAGAGACACACACACACACACACCATTGTTCCAGCCATATGTCAGACTCCCATCCCCAGGTTTGCGTACCACGACTGGCTGCACACTAACAAGCTTGTTCCAGCTAATTCTTCTCTCTCTCTCTAATTATTTTCTAACAGCCACTGATGGCGACAGGCAACAGCAACTAGAGAAGCTGCCTCCCTCCACTGGAAATTAAAACTCTGCCGAAAAGGTTTTGGAGTTTTTCACGCCAGTCGAGCCGATGACCACATGAACTCCTGTTGGGCTGAAGGAACCAGAGATGATGAATTCTGGGTCGGCCTGCAGTAAAGGAAATATTTTCACTCAATCTGAAACCACAGTAATGTGCTGTAAACTGTTACAATTTGCTTTTCAAAACTGATAAAGGCATTAATTCACTAATCAAACTCGGAGGAGGCCCCACCCCCTGGTTGCTCATTAAGGTAGAATGCATTACAAGATTGTTCAAACAAGCTACTTATGGTAACTGTAAGATTATCCTGATGAGACCAGATTAGACAAAGGCACTTCAGATTAGCCGTTCTAGAGGCCTTCTGAGACAGGACGGCAGTATTTGGGGTTTTAGATGTGGTTTTGGCTACAGAGGGGGGGACTAAAGCTGTTGGATCAGGGATGAGAACAAAGTTTTCTTGTCCATTTGTGCTCTGGTGTTTACATCGGATTGAGAGATAGTTTGGGTGCAGACCTCAGACTCCCTGGGGTTCCTTGAGGTTTAAAGAGTCTGTGTTTCTACTTAAACAAGGAGATCTGATAAAGTAATCTGCCCTTGCTGGATAAGGCTGGCACGGACTGGCATTTGGCAGCCGTGAGAGCTGCAGGGGGGAAGTGACATCAGTAATGTGTAACCTGATCTTCAGGTCAGCACAGCTGGGAAGAAGTTTTCACTGCCCGCTTGCTGTCGCCAGACAACAACAGGGCAGCGCATCGCTCCCAGATCCAGGCACACACTTCAGTTTAGTCACAGGAACTGACTGCATGTATGTTTGTCTACTGGGAAGCAGAAAAATCACAAACTGAGAAGACATTTCTGAAAGTCCAGTATCCAGACTAGGCTGGGAAGCAGTGGTGAGATTCCTGTCTGATGATCTCATGAGGGAAACAGGCAGTTTTGGTTGAAATGATAGGTTTCTGATTATAGAAAGGTCAAATTTCAACGTGCAAAAATGATTACATCAGGACTTCTAAACATTCCAGCGACGATCTGATCTGATAAGACATTTAATGAGTGCAAACCTTCACCGAATGCCTGTTTCCAAAAACAACCTTTTTTTTTTTATTGAAAAGGACTAAAATCTTGTTTCCAGAATCGAACTCCTCCAGAGAACAAATGTGAATGAACCTGTAATTCTGCATGTAGGGACAGATCGAGGGATACACCTATAATGAGCGCACACACAGTAATTCCTCAATTACGGAGACATAATCACTTATCACTGAACCGCAGAGACTGAAGGAAATAACGAGATTTATCCAAGAATGGCAATAAATCAAACTCATCTCACTGCAGTCAACCTCAGATCCACAAAGACTCAAACCATGTTAGCAAATCAGATTTAAGCTCCGAGGTTTGGAGAGGAACAGGCCAAAAACAACAAATAGAAGCCCACCAAATCCCAACTGCTATACCACCGGCTTAACCCCCTAGTCCTCCAATTGGAGAGGGGGGAGCTAATCTTTCGGATAATCTGGCCAGCTCTCCGCCGGAGCCCCTCGAGACAGACTGCTAGATTCTGTTTGGCGATCCCCTGAGGTGAGGTAGGGGAGGGGGTGTGATTGGGGGTGTTATTAAATAAGTCAGGTAGTATATACAGTATAAACAGAGGCTGGTTTCAAATTCACAGTCAGAGGCAGAGTGTAAACAGTAAAACCACACTTGCATCACACAATCAATGAACCACCAATGCAAACACCAACACACAAAACCATCACAGTGACATCAAACTAAAAATAACCCAACGAATCAGAGTAATTATTTGACTACAGCAGGATTTAAATGAATGTATTTTTAGTGATTTTTTTTTTTTTTTTTACTTTCTGCATCAGAAAAGACTGAGGATGAAATTTGAACACAGTCCCTTAATTTTCCCTAAAAAAGAGTTTGTACTTGAGTAGCTTTTTTGTGATGTGTTAACCTTCTGCAACAAGGTTCGTATTTCAGAATAACCACAATTGCCAAACTCGGTAATAATTCAATAATAATAATCATAATAATTCCATGTTTTGCAGGTGGAAGGCCACAAGCCTCCTCTACTCGCTGTTCTAGCATTGTGTGACACATCCGGCCTTCCTCTGATGAAAAAAAACAAAAAGGTCATGAAAATGCACCGAATTCACATTTCCCTTTGGTTGTGTGATACTTTCCTCATTTTGCTTAAATTTGCTTGACAGTAAACTGGAGACACAAGCAGGAGTGCAAGTCACCTCTGCTGGTATCAGCTGAAACCGCACGCTGTGATTCAAAACTGCTTGAATTTGTTGCGCTGATGATGGCGAGACACAAATAGATGAATGAATAATGTGACTGAATGTGTAAACCTAGCTGGGTGGGGGCGCTGGGGGCCGGGGGGTGACTGATCGATCGGACAGAAGGAAAGACAGGAAGGTCAATTTTTGCATGAACGGAGGAGGAACAGCAATCCCCTCCAGCACGGGGCCGGGCTCATTTATCAGGTGGGGTCAAGGGTTGGCATATTAGCCGTCCCACGCTGCGAGGGGGCAGCTGAAACGGCACAGCTGGCGCGCGATGTGACAAAGCCACACAGTGAAGCATGTTGCAGACACACGGCCTCCCTTCCCCACACGGTGCTGCACAAGCAGATACAAGCGACCCTTGATGTGCCCAAGGAAAGGGCATCACATTGTACAGCTCGCGTGTGGCGCGCTCGCCGACCACGACAGAGCAACGTCCACGATAATCAGACCTTTGCTGCCAGTGCCATACGATGGCGTTCAGACGATGACTGATTTGTGTCTTGTTTATGTGCGTGAGATCTCCACCTTTCCAAGGCATTCTGAGTTTTGCGTCTTAGAGAGTAAATAAAGACAATGGCGACCTTGTTTCCTCAGTGAGCAAACCTACAGTGGATATTTGGAATAAATTAGTGGAATCAGGAAAGTCTTTGTGCAGGATCCATGTCCAGACAGATCCACATAACCTGCCTCGGTAAACGTGTAGCGACCAAATCTTTTCTCTTTTTCTTTTTTACACTGGGTTTGAATCTTCCTTGACTTCTCATTAACTCTGGGCTGAACCATCTCTGATCATCCACACAATACTGGCTAACGAGCATGTATGCCAACAGATCGAGCCGATTCCCTGCAGATTTGACCCGAGGTAGAGATGAAGTTGTTTTGCCTGCCTTTGAAAGTACTTAAGGGCCTATCGGATGTTTTGGCAGGTAGATATCTGGCTCAGGCAAGAAGAGCCTACTGAGGCGTTGTGTTTTGGGATGCCTTCCTGAATCTGATGAATGAGCAGCAGAAATGGAGCCATTAATCCAAAGACTTAAGGGAGCTGGTTCCGGGAGAGGAGAGGTGGGGAAGAAAGGGAAGAGTGGAAATCAATCTTGTTGCCTCCCTATGCTCCTCATTCTCCTCCATATTGCTCTTCGTTTTCTTCTCTCTTCTTCTCCATCTTGTTTCTGCATTTCTTTTGTAGGCGTTGTTCATTTTTTTTATGACCGCACCCCCCCCCCTCCATCATTTTATTTTTCCAGATGTACTCTTCTTTTGTCTCATCTTTTTTTATTTCTGTGGTTTTCCTCTAAATTCGGCATTGCTCTTAAAAATCCACGTCAAAACTTCACCATCCAAGCAGTCGTCGTGCATCAACCTCATTTCAAAGGCGGAAAAATGTTCAGGAGATAAAAATGTGTTCACATTGTGGTGATGCTCTGTGGTTGCCAGCACTCCTCCAAAAGCACACCGTTTGCACTCCAAAAGCTCCAATTGCACTTCACCTTTATATGAGTGTTAACAAAAATAGATGAGCTTCGAATACACCCTTGACCTTGCCCACATGACTTGAAAACTCATGCTGATCTTTGCAATTGCGCCGCCAAAATAAAGCAGCGGTCTCTCTCTGTGCCTCTGCTGTTTTCTTCTTCTTTCAGGCTGTTTTTGTGCTTGATCACCTTTTTTTTCTCCTGCGTTCACCTCAAAAGGCAGAAAACATAAAGGAGAGTAAAGAAGGAGTCGGTGTCACCGAGAATCCTCAGAAAGTTTCCCTGTGGGAGAAACAAGGAGGGGACAACTGACTGTCCCATGCTGGGTACATGTATAAAAATATACATGTACATGTATAAAAATATACATGTACATGTATAAAAATATGCATGTACATGTATACCTTTGTTATTATTATTATTATTATTGTTGTTATTATTATTATTATTATTATTACGTGTACGTGTGCAGACAAGAAATGATATGTATTTCCAAGGTTGGCAAAAGGCTGCTAACACAATTAACAATAGAGACCCTCACCAATGAAAACACACACACACACACACACACACACACACACACACACACACACACACACACACACACACACACACACCTACGACTTGTATGTCAGCATTCGTTTGTGACCGTGCATATAATGCTGATGTTGCAGTTGTAATCTGCATCCTCACATCTAAGACATGACCGTCTAACCTTTACCTAGACACACACGCATGCATGCACGCACGCACACACACACACCCACACCCACACGCACGCACCCACCCACACCCACACACACACACAGACCTGTAATGCTGACCCACACTTGCCGAAAAAGCAAGATCAGACAAAGAAACCCTCATGAAGGCTTTTCCCCTCTGTGGACCTCAGTAAAATGTGTGTGTGTGTGTGTGTGTGTGTGTGTGTGTGTGTGTGTGTGTGTGTGTGTGTAAGAACATGGGTTTTTTTTTGTGTGAAGGATTGCAGTGCACAGTACCTTCCTCTCTTCCCGCAGCATTTAAGAGCATTCTTAGATCCACATTTATGCAGCATAATGAAAGTCTGGCATATTTCATGTTCAAACAATCACTTATCATCAAGTGTTACAACTAAATACACACAAACAAACAAGTTACCTGACTTACAATCCCCCTCCCCGTCTCTCTCTCTCTCTCGCTCACTCACTCTCACACACACACACACACACACACACACACACACACACACACACACACACACACACAAATAGCAGTAGACAAGGCGACACCCTGCCGCTCCATGACTTGGACAAATGGATTAAATGGAGGAGAAGCAGATGCCTTTTTAGTGGATTTTAATTATTTGTCTCTGCGAGGAAGCGACCGCTGGGAGTTCCCCCATCACTCACAGCGTCTGACTTCATGGAACTTTGTTCGTTTTCCCTGAGATTAACTTGAAATGAGTCAATTAAAACATATTACTTTTCATGTATATATTATAGATTTGATTAAACTTTTAAGCTGATTTTGAAGTATAAATGAAAACAACAACCAAATTATTTCTAGGACATAAAAACTGGCCGACACATTCTCACGGGACATTCAGATTTTCCATGCATGACCTCACGAAAGCATCTCAAGTTGCTCTTGAGAGAAAATAATTCCAGATTTTACGACGGCGGCTGCAACGCTTCGGTGAAGGTCTGGTTAGGTTTAGGCCTCGGGTTGGTAAATATTGTTTTCTTCCAAATTATATTTCTGTAGTGAGGAGCACGCAGAGTGAATGAGAGGAGCTCATTAACACATTTGTTTTTTCCGTTCTGCCTCCAGCTGTGCTCTGAGTGCCTTGAGGGGCCTGGGGGGACGGGTGGCCCGGGGCAGCTTAGACTTAGAGGACCTGATCTGTTCAGCCCCATTCCTCACTTGTCAAACCTGATCCTCAGGCCAAATTGAACAGGCCTCCTCCTGTAAAGGTTCTGTTCCAAAGGTACCAGACCTGCCAGCTCCTGAAGCTCTGGCGGCAGCCCGAAGTGGGAGGGAAGCAGGTTATCAGAAGGAGATAAAAGGTCAAACAGGTGGAAATCAAGTACTTAAGTGGCTTGTTTTTCTCCCCAAACTTTTTTTTCTCCTCCCTTTGAATTTTTTGTTTGCTTTTTATCCTTTCGTTGTTGTGATCGGTGGTGTCATTTCTGTTTGCTCCTTCTCTTTTGGTCTTTTATGTTGCTTTGACAGCAGTCCTCTTCTACCTAATGTGCTGCATCACATTCATCAAATTGTTGGAACTCGGTGCTGCCGCATTACAACATTTTGTCATCTGACCTCTGTGTCAGAGCAGAAGTCCCGTTTGCCTACGACCAGCAGCTTCCTCCATAAAAGAATGCAGGAGCCTCACCTGTCGATAAGATGGAGCCCCCCTTGGGCTTGTTTGGATATATTTGATGATAGCCAGAGATTTGATTTTTATTCCAGACAAAACACAAAATCAACAATCAATTTGTTCTGAACGAGGGATTATACTGCTCTTCAACCAAATCTGACCTCTGACCGTCCTTAAGTGGGCGAAGTGACAACACAAAGCTTTATCGACAGTTACTGGGGTCAATAAAGCACCTCATCATACCACAGCTGCTGAATAATTACACCGCAGTAACATCCTCCGCGCCCTCTGCAGCAGTCTTTAGGCAGCATGGATAAAGGATGAATGTATATTATGATATCATAAGCTGCAGGAAGAGGAATGCTCTGAGTCAAAGCCACACCGAAATGTAATTCACAACGCAGCAGAAATGAAATCTATTTCAAATCCAGCTTTATTAATGCCATCATTGCCTCCAGGCAGGAAAGGGGCAATTGAGTTGTAGCCATTGGGAGAATGAGGGGATCAGTGAGGGAAGCGAGACAGGGAGGCAGCCTTAGTCCTGGTGGTTCTAACCTTCCTCCAAAACCGACCGAGTCACTTCCAGATATTGTAGTCCTACGTCTTTCCTTCTGATTTGGACATAAGAGCTTCAACCTTTGAAACCACTTTCACTGAATTTCCAGTAGTTTAGTCAATTTTGTTACATCAGCAGCATTCCTGTTAAGAACGAGTACAAAGGGACCACCTAGGACCCTGATCATCCCTGATGGAGGACCCTGATCGGAGGACCCTGATCATCCCTAATGGAGGACCCTGATCGGAGGACCCTGATCATCCCTGATGGAGGACCCTGATCGGAGGACCCTAATCATCCCTGATGGAGGACCCTGATCATCCCTGATGGAGGACCCTGATCATCCCTGATGGAGGACCTTGATCGGAGGACCCTGATCATCCCTGATGGAGGACCCTGATCTGAGGACCCTCATCATCCCTGATGGAGGACCCTGATCATCCCTGATGGAGGACCCTGATCATCCCTGATGGAGGACCCTGATCGGAGGACCCTGATCATCCCTGATGGAGGACCCTGATCATCCCTGATGGAGGACCCTGATCGGAGGACCCTGATCATCCCTGATGGAGGACCCTGATCGGAGGACCCTGATCATCCCTGATGTAGGACCATGACACACAGCTCTCAAGCGTTAGCTAGCTGGGCTCACGTTGCCGTTGGCATCTGGCGGTGTAGTCAACGAGGTGGTACGGGGGATGAAAAGATTAGCCTGTTGGCTCATCAAAATTTAATCAGCCATATAAGATTTCAAAGACAACTGAAAAATGTAAATCCATCCACCAGGAGAGAGAGAGAATCCATGGGCTCTGCAGTTTCTGAATACGTCAAACACGTCACAACTCGCGAACTTGGAGCTCTCAGAAAAATTTGACTCGTGAAGTTTCCCATTTATGATCGCTTCTTGTGAACACTGTATCCACAACCCCACTAGAATGTACAAAAACCTCTGCAGCGGAGCAAACTTTGTCTGCTTTATGTTCTCGTGGAACAGTTCATAGAGATTAATTTGCCTGTGAGCTAACTTGTAGTCTGTTAGCTTGTTTTAGCTAGCACACTGTCCACCTACGATCCAAACTCCGGGGCAAAAGTTCCACTATGCAACATTCCTAGGGCAAATAGATTGGAAGTCCCAGAGGTTTCCAAAGGAAATGAATGTGGGATTTGATGATTGATACTGATGGAAATGAGGCGTCAGTGGGTGAGTGGCGCAGCCGTTTACTTTGCTAAAAGAGTGACTTTTAAGAGACTATGGACAAACCTGTAGTATGAAAATAACAGCGTGTCAAGCGTACAGCACAGCTCAATAACACTTCAATTCAGTGCATGAATGAGGTTTCTCTTTGCTAATAAATTGGTCAATATATTATTTTTAAATTATGCATCTCCAGTTGGCACGGAGGCTTTAAGGAAGTGATGTGATAATTAAGGCCTGAGCCGTGCGTACAAAATACGACTGCGGATTCACACACAAGCATGTAATTGAACGACCTGTGGCAACTGAGCGAGGACAACAAATCCAATTATTGCCAACAATGTTCATGATTGTTTTTTTGCTGTTGATGTCCTCAATTATTTCGCTGTTGGCTCTGTGCAGGAAGTAGATAACGTTGGCCGTCCATAAAATATGACGCCCGTTTTCTGTTGTGTGAATTAATTGTTGAGCATCTCTGCCAGGATGCGATCCAGCTCCTAACTGAATAGTCAAGACTGGATTAACTGTTGTGGAGCCACTTGGTTTGAATTACCAGTGGGAGGTTGAAATGCTGGCCAAACAACACTGGTTGCACTGGTCATTGGTTTGGATCACGACAGACACAATGAGGGACAGAAGGTGAGGCTCGAGTGGAAATAAAATGATATATGAACGTGGAAAAACATAAGAATGATGGTGGAAACGAGAAGGCGCAGAAGACGGAATCAAAGCGACGGGAGAAAGGGAAGAAAGGACAGGAATTTAAGAAACTAGTGGGGATGTACGGAAGATTTAAAGCGGCAATATAATGAGGCGATTGATGGCAAGGCCGTGATTTAAGCACCTGAAGCCAGGCAGTAATTGGCTGCGAATGACAGAGTGACGGAGCGAGAGATATAGGCTTTGACCTGGAAAGAGCGAGGGAGGGAGGTGCTGAGTATATTCATATTCAGATAAGAAATGTCAAAGACCTGAAGGCTTTCCCGACCACAGCATGAATACAGCTGCTTGCTACAATAATGTCATTCAGCCAATTACACCATAACAGTCATCGTAAATTATAAAAGAAAATGTATTTTTCCTCAAATCTCCTCGAGAGATTTTCATCATGCCATGTGATGATCCCTCCGATGGGTCTTGTATTGTGAATGATCTTTGAAGATGGATCTCTTTTCTGAAATATTTCCCCTTGATCCCTCACAGGGCTTTCCACAGCGCTGGGCTCATAATTGGAGAAAAAGATTCATAACTCCTGGTAAAAATGTTGAAGAGTTTGGGGAATTGTGTCCGCTGTTAATTATTCCGGATACAAAAATTCTCCGTGTAACAACCTAGGACTCATGGTGTTGCTATAATGGCATCATTTATCAAACCCTATAGTACTGATCAGCAATGATTACAAGTGTCAGTTTAACAAAGTAATAAAAAAAAACACTAAAGAAAAGCAGTGTATCTCAAACAGCGAATTCCAACAGGCAGGGAGGAGCTCTCAAGACGTGTGCTTGAATCAAATACAGCTACGAACTTAAAAAAGAGAGCTTCAATCATTCCGTTGTCCTATTTTGTGACATCCGATACTGGATATCTTTAGATACCACGGATGAGAGCGGGTCGTAAATCAGTGGTGAACATACAAAAACCAGTTGAGCTGAAAGGTAAATACGGTCGGACTCCATCAGCAATCATCGTGTCACATGGATTTAGGTTCACGGAGCATCTCAACATACCATTGATATTTATTCAGATTTGCCACAAATGTCCACTGGGTTTCAAAGATGAACTACAGAGGATTCCAGTGGTCAAAGGTCAAAGGTCACTGTGACTTCACATGTACATGGTATCCTTCCCATTGGTGTTGACGTGATCACACGTTTGAGGATGAACTGAAAAGACTTTGGTGGTGAAGGTGAAGCGGAGGCAGACAACCGCTACGGAGTATTTCTGGTTTTATGAAGTACTAACTACACAAAGTTTTAGGAAATTGTCTGACAACTGATATGCATAGAACACAAACTACTACTACGACGAGATTAAACACTCAAGTATCACATGGTCTAAATATCCATTCCTAACGTTAGCGGAGCCACAGGTCAGTTGATCATGAGCTAATATTTACAAAAATGCTGAGGAAGTGGAAGTCGCTCTTGTGAATACATTCTGGTTCTGAGATCTAAGCCGTTTAAACAGAGTGCTCGTCTGTGCCATCAGAGTGGGAATAAATTTGCTTTACCAAACCAAACACTTCCTTTCTTTCTTTTTAATCTCTAAAGGTAAAGTAGCATTTATTGGCAAAGCAAAGCCGATACCAGCAGTGGTGTCACCGAGGCAGTAATAAAGTCCCGAACGATCCTCCTTAGCGCCGTCTTTCTCTTTCACTTCCTGCGCCACTCTTTCTTTGATGTGCTGTCTTTCTTTCCTCAACTCCTGTTTCATGTTTTCTCGTCTTTTCCTCCTTATTTTGCCCCCCACTCTTCGTACCCTTCATTTTCCTGTTTCTCTTTCTCTAATCATCATCTTCTTGTTCCACTTTCCCCTCATTTACATTCGCCTCCTCTGCCTCCCCTTCCCTGCAGCACTCATCAGTAGTTAGAAACTGGACAAAGAACAGAGGGGTCACTGAAGTCTGCTGGCTACTCTTAATGAGCTCAAAATACACACTCTCTCTCTCTCTCTCTCTCACTCACACATGACACACACACACACACACACACGCACACACACACACACACACACAGGCAACAACACATTTTTATATGTACACACACACACACACACAAAATCTGGCCTCTTCTTATCCGCTCTGGTGAGTCGTCCCATTCACTTTGACTTCATCAGTTTGAAAGTGTGTGTGTGTGTGTGTGTGTGTGTGTGTGTGTGTATGTGTGTTTTATTAAAATAACAGACAGAGCCAGTCAAGCATGGAGTGCACTACTAATGTTGGACAGATTACCTGAGAGCGGTCAGTGTGACACCAAAATAATGCTCTATTGAACACCTGCCCTCCTGTGAGTGTGTGTGTGTGTGTGTGTGTGTGTGTGCGTGTGTGTGCGTGTGTGTGTGTGTGTGTGTGTGTGCGTGTGTGTGTGTGTGCGTGCGTGCGTGGCCTTCATTAGCTGTGACCTCATTTATACCCGGTATTAAAATCTGTATTCAAACACTTTTTTCCAGATAAGGAGAAAAGCAGGTTCATTCAAGATGGAGGTGCACTGTGATCTGCCTGAGTACACCTGGAGGACGCCTGGCTCGTGTTGCATTTGGATTCCGCACTTTGCTGTAAGGTACAAGTTCATGGTTAAGTAATGTATGTAACTGTTAATAACCTTTATCAATATACCCAACAGTGTCAGCCAGGACTAAAACGTTCAATAATAAATACCTAAAACTAAATCCAAGTCTTCTGCCCAAAAACCCAGAAGACAAACATTCAGGCTCACCTGAAAACAACAAGGTCAGTTTTCATCAACTAGAAGTAGAATAAACGTGATAGTTTTGCCACGACTGAAATCCTCAGACCTTCTGTCTACTGAAACGTGACTAAATAAAAGCTGCGATTATGAAAACTAACAAAATGACATTAGACTACGAGAAAAATAGCCACCAGAGGAGGAACTGGGATTTCTTTGGCCCCTCTTCAGGAGAGACAGCAGGGCTCTGGCGGTGGCGTGACATCATCTCTGGTCCTCTTCCACCCGCGTCGCCACAGGGTCACTCAGGTTTTAGCAAGGATTGATCTGTTATTGTCCACATTCAGGTAATATCAGGTGTGAACGGGATCTGACGCCCTGAATGTGTGCAGGCCAGTCAGGTTCGTTCATGTGTGTGCTGTTTGTGTGTCTGTGGACACAAAACAACAGATAGCGATAAAGACGGGGGAACTCAGAGTTGTGTGAGGTCCTTCAGCTGGAATGATGAGGGCTTTTGTGTGTGTGTGTGTGTGTGTGTGTGTGTGTGTGGTGTGTTTTAGTGTGCATTGGTCTCCTACACCACTGGAAACCCACTGGGACTCCCCAGCATGACCCCAGCCACGGATTGCATAACGTGCTGGGAGAGATAGCGTTTCAAAGACGCGCGGCTGCGTCATGTAGACTGCCCGCTACGTGGGAATCGCAAAATTAAAGCAGCTTGAAATTTCCAATAAAACTTTAACCCTTTACCTAAGCTGACAGATTTATTTGCTTTTTTCATAAAAGTGAAGGTCTGAGGGAGAAGTTACAATGGGCGATGAAAGAAGAGAGAGAGGATGTGTGTGTGTGTGTGTGTGTGTGTGTGTGTGTGTGTGTGTGTGTGTGTGTCTCTTAAACCTGCAATCCATTTATGATGCAAACAGGCCTGTCAAGCACTTGTTACTGAACTGAACCCCAAGCAAAAATGAAAAATAGAAAATAGAAAAATGCATTATTTCAGTTACAAATGGCTAAACATGAATAAATAGAAATGGGTACAAGAGTCCTACTACCTCAATAAATAAAGCCCACTTTTACTGTCAGGACATGCGCATGCACACGACCCTGTGCTGCTGCCTGCCTCCACCCTGGATATGTCCAGTTATTTGTGTTTACATCGTTCCTAAATACAACTAAAGTTATCCCATGAAACTTCACAAAAACTGCTTTTTAACAGGCAGAAACGTCAGAGCCCGGGGTGGGCGGCCATCTGCCTCGACCGGTTGTCTGTCTGTCACTTACTTCAACTGATAACTTTAAATTACATTAAAAAAAGCAGCTGTTCAATCTGTTGACTGTTCTACTGACATTATTTGAGTTACCTTTTAATTTGATGATCCTGATTGTAAACTTTCATTTTTTGGGGGGTTGTTGAGGGGAAATTAAGTTTAGCTTGTTTTTGTTTGGTTCTCTTGATTCTGCTTCCCCTGAAGTGGAATTACACTTGGGGCAGCACGGTGGAGCAGTGGTCATCACTGCGGCCCCCCAGCAAGAAGGTTGTGGGTGGAGCCCCGGCTGCAGCACGGGGTCTTTCTGTGTGAGTCTCCATGTTCTCCCTGTTCCTGCTGGGTTCTCTCTGGTACTCCAGCTTCCTCCACAGTCCAAAGACATCAAGAGGGACCAGGTTAATCCAGACTCTAAATTGACCGTAGGCGTGGCTGGGAGAGCCAATGGTTGTCTGTCTATATGTGTTGGCCCTGCAGAATAGAGGAAAATGTTGTGGAAGAGATGATAACACGGTTTAGGAAGAAAACAAAAACTACAAAAGTCAAGTGTCATATGCTGCTCCAGCCGCTGTGCCAGAGGTGGAGCCTTGGCAGAAGTGCGTATTTTATCCCAAAACATGACCAAGAACCACTTTTTACATGTGCCTAAACTTATCCAGACTTTAATCAGTGTTGCTACAAAACATAGCTGGTCAAAGTTTACACTTTTGGCTCACTTTTGCAACTGAGATTCAAGAATGTTTCCTCTCTGCTGAGTCAGACGTTTGTTTGCCCTCCGTCCACGTTTCTTGCTAAATATTGATGTCAAAATCCAACTGTCAACTGGTGTGATGAAGCGTCGCTATCTGTCACTTAGACAACGTAGGGTGGGAACATGTTGGGAAGGCCACATCGATAAAAAACCTGATCAGTGCCAACAGCCAGACCAGATGATTCCTGGTCTAGATACGCTAATATATCAAGTCGTGTCCCTGCATTCATCACTTCCTGTCACAGAGCAGGGGGGGCCTCTGTGTATCAAACCAGGGGGGCAGGGTACATCTACTGTGTGTTTGCACTACATGTACGTGGTCATGTGCTGAAGCCGTTTGGATTTTTATATCAAATCCTTGATAAAATACCAAAAATAAGTTCTGCTGAAGTGAAACGCGACATGATTTAAGGATTTAAGCATCACTGCACCAAGAAATGTCAGCTGACATATTGATTTTTTGAATATAACAGTAATGTTTGCTTTTTAACTGTAAATGATAGCGCCTTAATTAAATATCTTGCTCGAAAAAAATGTTTTCATACCACATTTAAAGGATAACTGACAAAGATCTGATACATATTTCAACCAGAATATTGATACGGGAGTTTCTGAACTCCATATTAAAGGTATTGGCCCCAATACTCCTGTATCGGTCAGGGTGGCAGTGGAGGACGGCTGTTTGAGTCCCATCCAGTGGTGCTGCGGTCGCCATTGTCCCTCTTCCTATTTGATGCTCTTTGTGTCCCTGTCTTCTTCTTCTCCTCCGTCTCATCACTCACTGACATCATCAAAGCCAGCGATCACCACAGAAAGTTGTTGACCCCGAGTCAGTGAAACAAATAATCAAGGCCGTTCTCGTTATCGTTCGTGTGCCGTGTTATTTTTTTTCCCTCTCCCTTCTTCTTCTTGTGGCCTTTTTCAGAGTTATTTGTGGCATTCCAGCGCTAACAAGAATCATGTCGCTGTCGTGTTGGCGGCATGCTGGCTTGTTATTGAGTAAAGGTCGTATCTCAGGAACATGAGTGGGTTTATTGCAGCGTTAATGACCACAACTGTAGAATTATTTTCATCATTCGAATGCTGTATTAGTTTGCTGTTGAGAAGGGAAAAAGTAGATTTGTACTACCGAAGATGTTCTTGGAGCAGGGACTGAAATTTCTATTCTGTTGTAATGACTGCATTTGGAAGTAAAGGAATGGCCGCCTGACTAACTAGCTGAAGTCCTCTCCACTCCTGAATCTCATCCTCCAGGGGCCCCCTCCTCATATTTGTTCACATTGTATCCTACCAGTTGTTAAGCCTTTACCTCACCTCCTCTCATCCTCTTCCATTTTTAGCATCCTTCTTCAATAATGTCCCTTTCTTTTCCTGCCATGTAATCCTCTCCATCCTTCCTGTTTTAAACACTTTATTTATTCTTTATTGCTCTGTTTTATCTTGTTCTTTTCCCCCGTCCTACATTCTCTCACCCTCCTACCACTCTGCCTTCCTTCTCCTCTCCCTCCCATCCCTTCGCTCAGTCCCTACACCCCTCCCTTTCTGCCTTACTTCTTCACTCAGTGCTCATCTGCTTCCCTCCCCTCCCTGATCCAACTATCATCTCCCTCTCTCCTCTTTGACCTATCTCTTTCCACCACCTCCCTCTCCCAACATGACTCCCTCCCTCTCTCCTGCTGTGCTTAGATATACAGACACAAGCTTGTTGCCCTGGAAACAATGTAAATCGACCCCAACAGGCCAATTATCAAAGAGCACCAATTAAAGCTGAACCTGTTCTGTTTAATGGGTTTCATCCTGTCTGCCTTTTGGATACTGCACACACACACACACACACACACACACACACACACACACACACACACACACACACACACACACACACACACACACACACACAGAGCATCAGAACATCCCTCTTGACCATATACTGCAGTTGTTAACGAAGTAAAAAGGAACCTGTGTGTGACTGCCAAGAGTTTGCTTTACTTTGTTGTACTATCTCACTGTTGAATATTGGGTGTTCATTTGTGCATCTACTGATTGTTATTTCATTGTGTGTGTGTGTGTGTGTGTGTGTGTGTGTGTGTGTGTGTGTGTGTGTGTGTGTGTGTGTGTGTGTGTGTGCATCCAAAACAACAAGTAATGGTGTATTCATCCATCACATGTAGTAATTGTTTAGGTCAATTAAAGATGGGCACTATGATTCTCTCTCTCCTTGTTATTTCTCCTTTGAGGGAAGTTGAGGTACCACCCTCACTGATGTGTGTGTGTGTGTGTGTGTGTGTGTGTGTGTGTGTGTGTGCGTGTGTGTGTGCGCGTGGATGTTTCATAAAAGTATTCCTGTATGAGTTGGCTTTGTTGTTACAAGGCTCTTACTGATGTTTCTGGTATAGAGTAATAAGAGGGGCATTTAGACTATGCGTGTGTGTGTGTGTGTGTGTGTGTGTGTGTGCACGCGCACCTGTGCATTTGTGTGCATATGCGTATGTGTGTGGTGACAGGGACAAGGCTAGCTACCTGGAGGCTGTATACTGCCTTCTACCCACACTTAATGAAGGAGAAATTGGATCCTGATGGCTTCGCAACAAAGGACTGCCCTGCAGTCTTGTGCATGTATGTGTGTTTGTGTGTGTGTTTGTGTGTGTGTTGGTGCGAGTGTATGTGTGTCTGTGTCAATGCGTGTGAGGAACATGTTCACGGGCAAAATGGGAAACATTTTCTTCCAATAAAGAGACTCTTTTTCTTTTGTGCTTGTCCAGCTTCCCCCTCAAACTCAGCGTCATTGGCCATTGTGTGTGTGTGCCTGTGCGTGTGTGTGTGTGGGGGGGTTATCAATGGTCCTCCTCTGATCTTGCTTCCACAAATTACACCAGCGACTGTGTTACCGTAGCTTATTATCAGGATATTTTGTTTGTTTTGTTATAAAAGATCAGAGGACAAAATGAAGTAAGACACAAATGCAGCCTACAGAAGAAACCCTGAGGATTATGGGAAGTCACACCACCTGTAACAGTTTGGCCACACGAGTGGAGGGAGTGTTTGGCTTAGATTACTTCAATCAAGAAGAAAGTTTCAATTTCCTGTGGCATTCATCAGCACAAATACACAACCACACATCACTCTGACACAAATTTTTCTCTGTCTCTGTCACTCACTCACTCACTCACTCACACACACACACACACACACACACACACACATTCTCTCTCTCTCTCTCTCTCTCACCCCTAGTGTTACTCATCCTGCCTTCTCACAGTTCTCTCAAGTGTTGATTACAACTGCTACACTGCTGTGATGGTGTAAAGTGTATGCATGTTAATGTCTGAGTGTATGCAAGTGTTTCAGTGTCAAACACACACAAACACGGAGTAGATGTTACTATCTTCATGGGGATGTGTCATTCATTCGTATGCAGCCCTTTACCCTGACCTTTAACCTTAGCGTGCTGTAGATGTTTGTTTTGATGTGTTCCCTCCAGTGTCATGCACGTGTGAGTCTTTGTGCGGGATAATTGGACTCCGGCTTCATGTTTTATGTCTGTCGCTGGTTTTTAAGCAGTTCTCACTTCATCTCCCAGACAGACAAACTTCACACCCCTCTCCTCCCCACCGCTCCGCCGTGACAACCAAACATCACATCCTCAGAATAGCGGCCTGTTACTAGGAAAAGGAGAGGTGTTTGTTGTTGGGGAAGTTATGTAGATTCATTCATGTCAGCAGTGCTAGCTAGCTACTTCCAATTAGCCCTCTGCTACTTTGATGGATAAATAATCCATCAGGTAACAAACAGATTAGTACAAATGTTATCAGATCAAATGGGTCAAATTCTGATAGTGACATGAATCCTCAGGTGAGATTACAACCGCAGCAGTAACAGTTGAGTAAGCTATGATGCTATGGCTAGGCTACAATGCCATGGCTAGGCTACGATGCTATTGCTAGGCTACGACGTAAGCGTGTTTGTCAAATTGTTCATGGCCAGAACATGGAGAGAATACTACATCATAACTTTGAATAATTTGGATCATAAGGATTATTATTTCCCCTCCGTCGATTCAATCTACAGCCTGAGATTTTGTCAGAGAAGATTCTTTTCAATCGATGGCAGATAAAAGAAGTCACGCTGTTTGCAGCTCTGAAGCAGGTGGTATGCTGGATAATAAACAGCCACAATAAGGCCACTATTTGGAAGCCGAGTGCCACTCTTAAGTGCATCTCAGCAGTAGTTATTGAAGAAGAGGAGCGAGTGTATCATCAGTCGACCGCTGTGTTCTGTGGTGATTCAGATCCGGTATCCTCATTGCTCCAATTGATCTAATGATGAAAACATCCAGTTACTCATTCAAACATGGAGCAAAATCCTATTCTGGACAGACAAACATTTATTCTTGGAAGGTTTTGAATATGAAAAGCATGCACACTCGCCCCCTTTAGGACAAACATATCGACCAGCTGGAATCTTAATAGTCTTCTCAGACTCTGGTTTCAAAAAGAGACAGATCCTCTGTCTCTTTTTAACTCCTGTTTAGCTCCAGCAGGGTTTAGAGAAGGATCAGTCGCTGGGATTGCATGCACAGATGCAGCTGAGAATGTCCACCTGCTGAATGGAGCCTTATGTCCTCTCACAGGTAGGCGCAGACATGTCACGTGTTTCTAATCATGCCACGTCCCCAGGATGATGATACCACCGTGAGTGCTCGACTTTCAACTTCTGGGTAATTTAGACTTTGATTACGTACAATTGTCGTGGTACTGACTTGTTAACGTGCGTTTTTTTAAAACCAGTTTTAGCCAAATAATACATTTTTTCTAACATTGTTTAAAAGAACTGTGTGTGTTCAACAGAATGTAGTATTTCATATAAGTGTTGTGTTTGGATGAAAGATAAATACTCGGGCTGCAATCAACCAAAGAAATTCTTGGTCGACTGAAGCCCTCAAATTTCGACAAAAAAATCGACAAATTTTATATATGAAAACTCTACTGTGTCAACTATCAGCACAAAACCTGTACAGGAATATTTAGGCAATTGTTTCTGTCAGGTTATAATAACTGACCGACGCCATCATTTGTCCTGCGCACAGAGCCAGACTGAACACAGGAGCTCAGCATCGCGGCTGAGACACAAATAGACTTTTAAATTAAAACTTTACTCTTAAACACAAAAGGTTAAGTCCACTGTAAGAATTTTTACAATTAAAACAAAACAATTATTTGAGTAAAACATTGAAATGTCAATTCTGATGTGTTCATGTACTCAAAACTGACGGAGCAACCTCAGGTGGACACGTTAGCTCACTGTTTCTAGGTGATACGCCGTGTTTGTAGAGGAGCTGTGACATGAAAACTGGTGTTTGCAAACTTTGCATTCGACTTTTTTTCCATGATCTGTTTTCATGAAATGCTGCCACGCTGCAGACGTCTTTGACGTGGTGGACGAGGACTGATTTGGAATGAAACCGTCAAAATTAAATAGACATCATCAAACCACCAGACGTGGGCCTTCAAGTCCTCTTCAGTCTCTGTCTCTAGCGGGTCGGGAGAGTCCAAAATAGCAAAAACAAGGGGGTGTTCAAAGATAGATTGTTATCTGTGAAACAGGGGTGCTTTCGGTACTTTGCTCCTGATGAAATTAACGTGGCAAAAAAATCGACCAATCAGAATTTTGGTCGAGCCTGAACGTATCGACTAATAAATCGACCAGTCGACTGGGAGATTACAGCCCTAATAAAAACTCCATTGCAACTCATGGGTGCTGAGCAGCTTCAGCAGAACAGCCAGCGTTTACATGCCTTGCTCAAAGGCCAGTGGATTGGAAACATTCTTAAATACAGGAGGTTGAAAGCAATATTGGATTTGACCCAAGTGCAATCCATTTGGGATGTTCTTCACGCGTTCCCATCATTGAGAGTGGCAGATGTCAATCAGCATATTTGAGTAAGTAAACAATGAAACAATGCTGAAAGCGTGTCAGGACACCAGAGCGAGTTGAAAAGAGGGATTGAGGGGAAAGACTCACTCGCTGTGGGTGCTTGTCGTCCTCAGCAAGTGAGTCTTGGGTCACAGAGAAGATTAAGACATTCAAAATGACCAAGAACATAAAGAATATAAGTTAAGACTGTGCGTCTGCAAATGGATGAGAGGAGGATTTACAGAACATTTAGACGGAGGTGGAGAGATACCAGGTGTTCTCTGCGATGAGGGAGAGAGTGAATATACCGAAATGAAATATGAGGACAAGAGGAGGCTTGCTAGTGATCGGAGTTTTCTTTCTGTCCAAAGGTGTCATTACATGAACAGTCAGTTTCTACAGTAACAAAACCTCACCACTGTAATTATTATGAGAGACACGTTATTGGTAAAACAGAAGATTGGCGGTGGTTTGTCCTCCCTGGCCTTCGTGATGGAAATACACAAACAGGAATTAGCAGGAGGAGGAGAATTAGTTCTCTACGGAGCAAACGTGGGTGAAATGATCACAACACAGGTGAGAGGGTTTGAATGGAGCCAAAGAAAATAAGCAGAGGAAGACGCAAAGCAACAATCAAAGCAGATGAAGATGATTATTCACTGTCTCTTTGCGGATGAGTTTGAAGGCACTTTGACAGTCGAAAAATATCTCAATGAGGAAACCAAGGGTTGACAAAAATCTGTTTGATTGATGCAACTCTGTAAAAATAAACCAGAAATGCTGCATTTACTTTGGTTAAAATGTACTAATGTGTGTGTTTAGTTCCACCTGAATGAGTTATAGCCCAGTAGCTCTTATGGATTCCCATACAGGCAATAATTGCTTAAATGTAGCAGACACTGCTACAAATGCTAACAGACGTCAAAACTGCTATTATCATTTTGACTACCCACACCTTCATCGAGTCAATTTGAGCTCAATGATGCAAACAAAGCGAGGACGCTTGTGAGACTGGTGCTAGTGCTCCTGAAGCGCCTCACTCTGAGACGTCCCAACGGTGGCACGGAAAGAATCCACCCTCCTGACTAACTGTTTTGCTTGGCAGGGTGTTGCAGCGGCGGCAGCGGCGGCCAAATCGATATCCACGCAGCAGGTGCATTAAAAATCCATCTTTATGGAGCAACACATTAGCCAACCCTTACATTACCATCCTCTAGATAAAGATCTACTTCAGAATATATGGGGAAGATGGGGAGAAGAGAGACGGCGTGGGGATGTAGTATATAACCCTGCTGCATATTAGCCAACATCCACATTAACATTCGCTTCCCATAAAGAAAAGAAGAGGAAAGGAAATATTGGGGGAGGAAAAGGCAGATAAAACATACTCAAGCAAGATTTATGCACAGCGGGTGAATTAAAGGTCCATCTTTATAGGGTGACATATTAGCTAACTCTTACATTATCATCCTTCACATAAAAATATGAATTCAGAAGGAAGAGCGGAGAGGTGGGAGGAGGCTGGAGTGGAGATTAGAAGGGGATGCAGTTGCACTTTGAAGAGGTAATGCTTAAGTTAAAAACTGATATTTATAGAGACGTGGATCGCCGCCAATATTCACATTTCATGTTTAGAGGGTATTAAAGTCTGGGGCCAGGAGGGGACGAATAGGGAGGAGCACAGAGAGATGAAGGGAATGACGGAAAGGGAGAGGAATGATGATGGAGGAAGAGTTGAGGGGATGGGGAAGTGTCAAGAGAGTGTGTGTGTTTGTGTGTGGTTTGATGAAAGTAGTTGACTTAAGAGAGAAAGATCAGCTGTGGATGAGTTGAAGAAAAAAAAAACATCTCAAATGAAATGAAATCAAACAGCACCGTGGAGATCTCACACACACACACACACACACACACACACACACACACACACACACACACACACACACGCACGCACTTGAGAGCACACACACACACGCACAGACACACTCGTCCACTGAGGGTGGTTTTTGGAAAAGAGAAATGACTCAAATGAAAACAAAATGAATTATTTGAAAGCCTTGAAAAGTCAGGAAAGAGAGAGAGAGAGAGAGAGAGAGCGAGTGGTGCATGACGAAGGCATGGTTAGATGGGAGGAGTATTCTCAGACTGTGGTCATCCTCATGCCATTACTCAGCTTACCTGACACACACACACACACACACACACACACACACACACACACACACACACACACACACACACACCAGTAGAACAATAACACCTCATTGTAAGATAAAAAGTAAGAAAAACACATTTTGTAACTGTATTTCCTGAATAATACTTAAAATATTAAGAGATTAAAGTCAAATTGGTGACATTTACAAAACACCTGCTCAAGAATAGAAATATGTGAAAGTACTTCAGAATCAGGGTGAGACAGAAGGACATTAACTGCATTTCAGTACATGAGCATAGTGGTATTTAGGACTTTGAAGAGGTGGAGTTTTCAGAGGGAGAAACCACACAAATATAGAGGAGGGGGGTTGTCGGGCTGTACAATGATCTGAATTAATACTGCAACCGTCTAATCTCAGGAGGGGGCAGTGTTAGTTGAAGGATCCTTTCTTAATGCAGAGATTTCCTGCCAAACCATCATTTTCTAGAGACATCTTTGCTTGATACAAGTCTCTTTAAAAAAAAAAAAAAAAACCTCTCCGTAAGCATTTTTCTCCAAAAAGATGGGAATAATGACGTAAATATTAAGTATCACTCCAATACGAAAAGTTACATTGCAATATGAGTCAGCATCATGGCAATTAGATCTTCTCCAAGTGGTGGAGGTGCAGGTGATATGCAAACTGAGGTACTGCTAGTGGACAGAAGCAAGGGGTCCATGCCACTCCTTTGAAAACAACTTAGCTCAGCAGTTGTGGGTTGTTTGTTTGGGTATTTTTGCAAAATGTTGTTCTGATTTAATTCTTGACATTTCAACGTATTTTGCAAAATACAGAGGCTTGCTCCGCTTGTTTTTTTTGTTCTTCTTTTCTTGTGCTCAGTCCTAGGTTAGCTAACAACCAGAAACCATTAAGGGATCCAGCATGCAGCGAGATGACACCATGACAAGTTTCATAACATTTGGCGAAAGTGTGGACGAGAATGGCGAGCGGCGGTGACGACGGTGGCGGTTAGAGAGGTCAAACATCCCTGGGACAGCAGATAGAATCAGATAGGATCATCCGCTAACTCCTAATGCTACTACTTTACCCCTACTACTGCAAATACTACCACTAGTACTACCGACAGCACAAATCACAAATGTTCCTCAGTGGAAAAGGCGCATGACTGAAATCCTTGTTAGATTCCCTGGAGCCACAGCAGCGCTGCTTTTGGGTGAAATGGCCTGAATCCTATTTTAGGCGATGGCAGCATCAACAGAACAACAATAGTGGAGGAGGGGGAGGAGGGGTGTGCGAGCCGTCTGAGTGATGTTCACATAATGGAGATGTCTGGTTCGGCTGTCCAGGGCTTCATCTGGGTAGAGCTTATACATCTGTTCCTCTCTGAAACATTTAGGAGCTCTTTTATTATTCACCCAGTCTGTCAACTCACACTGGTGAGCAACACACATGTCGTCATCACTTCTTGGTGGTTTCAGCCTCAACATCAGATCCGGCTCAGACACGCCTGATTAAGCATACATAGGGGAAACCAGGTTATAGTGTGGAGCACCAAGGACATGTTTCCATATGTAGGATCGCACACGAGTCCCACTCTCAAAGCTTCACCGTGACACTTTTCAACTAGGGTTCATTCCTCGCGCCTCAATATGAACCTGGGGTGTTATTATGAATGAAACTGCTGAAAAAGCACGGCGGAGGCATAGTTAAGCCTGGTGATTCATCCGCCCTCGTTGTAAAGTCTTAGTTTCGCTGCAACTGCCTTGACCTGCCTGGATCTCATCTGGACAATCAGTCATTCATGGTTAAGCATGAATTAATTATTCAGCTTTTAACTCTCTGGATCAGTCAGTTGCTGCTTTATTTCCATAACTCTGCTTCATGTGTCAGATGTTTGCTTTACTTTCTGTTTTTGGCTGAACGTCCCACCCTCCGTCCAGCCTCCTGTGCCTCATTAGCTGGAGCTTCTCTGGGTATTAAAGCCTCTCCATGTTGCGTGTTCCTGCTTTACAGTGATTAGGAGGCTGCTTGCTGACACCAGAGCAGAAGATGCTTGCTCACATTATCAGAAAGGTGAATGCAGAAGGTGTGGAAACAAACATTCACAGGCAGGCAGGCAGGTAGGCGCGCGCACACACACACACACACACACACACACACACACACACACACACACACACACAAATACACACAGCCACTGCGAGGAGCCAGCAGGCTTTTGAACATCTGTCATACCTGCCTGCTCCAATCCCATCACACACACACACACACACACACACACACACACACACCACACACACACAGCACCCTGTGAATGGTTGTGACAGCTCAACACAGCGCCACTCGCCCAGAAACACATGTTCCTTTCTACTACACTTTGCACACACACACACACACACACACACACACACACACACACACACACACACACACACAGTGGCCACCACCTCTGCTCCCCTTCACTTCACATCAGCCATCTCTCCATCCTCCTCTTTGTCTCCTATCACTTTATTCTCCCTCCTCCACTCTTCCTCTCTCTCCTCCAGCCTTGTTTTTCCATCTTTATTCATGCCCCCTCTTTGTCACTGCAACTGCTTTCTCCTTTTTGAATTCCATGTCTTATTGCGTGTTACCTCGCCACATTACAAGAGCAGAGGTCTGGCGACGGATGGTGACTGGACGTGTTCCTATTGAACAGATTTTCATCATCTTCAGAGTTGGATCGTTCTGATGCGTCCACCTGAAGGCTGCATCTGAGACCTGGAGGTTCAGTACTCAAAGTTACAGAAGTATGAATTTCAAATAGCCCTGGCATCTAATATCTACGAACGATGTTAATGCACAGAAAAAGCAAGAAATAGGAGCAGCAAAAAAAAGGGGGGGGGGGCAAGGGAGAGTACAGGCAGGGGAACACTAATTGACAGCTGTAAGACAGGAGCATCAGGAGCAAATGTTAACTTATTAGCACCCAGTTTAGGTTTACTGCTGTCACAGTGTGCACCTGAAAGACCACACAAAGCTGCAAAAGCATTCTAACAAGTTGTGGGTGGGAGGATGGAGGCAGAAGTTTGAAGAACTTCAGAGGAGACACACAAACACAGGGCTGTGACACGCATGTTATGTGATCGCCTGCGTTTTTTTGAACACTCAACATGTAATGAACGGACAATGACCAATGAACGGTGGTCTCCAACGTATGTCCATCTGAGGACGACCGATTGTCAGAAGAACGAGAAATGAGGAGGGAAAAAGAAACAAAAACAGGGAGACTAGATAAATAGGGAAGGAAATGAAGTGAGGCTGCACGATGGCGTCCTAACACACAAAGACACACATGGCCAGACAAAAAGAGCTGTCAGAGATCTGATGGGCTGTCACTTTATCAAATTAACTGCCACTCGTCGTGTCCTCAACACCCCCACTGGGATCCTCATTCTCGGCCATGATTGCCCCCCCCCGTCTAACCTCCCCCACCTTCTCCTCCTCCAGCCCCCTGCTCTCCACCTCTCCATCATCTCCGGGGCACCTTCTTAACATCCCAATTATCATCATCTCTGATTTGTGCTCTTGTTCTGACAAGAAGCCATTGAAAACATTCTTTTCCTCTTGTTCTTCTGCTCCTGTTTCTTTATTCTTCTCTGTCAATAAATTTGAAAACCTTTCAAACGAACCACAGCGGAACTATATTTGATGAGAGTCTTCAGTTTCTACTCTGAGATGAAGGATTTGAGGACACGGGTCAGTATAACCATCCTCCTCCATTACTGAGTCATTCTGTCCAGCAACAGCAGCAAGTTGAAAGCAGACGGAGCCACTAACTCAAGAAATTGATGTCAAAGCTAAACAAGCAACATACTGGGATTTAAAAAAGGGAAAATACGTTGTTGTCACTCACCAGCACATTTGGTCCTGGTGACCAGCGGTGGTCCTGGGGGGCCCGTTCCTCCCTCCCCAGGTCTGGACAGCAGGACCTTGATCTCATATTCCACATCCGGGTCTAGATGCCACAGTTTGTAGGTGGGGGAGTCCACCACATGGGTCTCGGCCCAGTTCCCTGAAGTGGTGCGGTACTCCACCTCCTTCAGGATGATCGGCCCATCACCGATGATGCTGTTAGCGTTGGGTTTGATCCACAGGTAGGTGGCGCCAACGGCCAGGAGTTCAGGCGGTGCAATGGGGGTGGGCGGAGCTGTGAGATGGGAGCAGAAATGGCACAACATTTTTAGAGCTCACATTCTTAAATAACTTTTAGAATTCAGGAGAGATTTACCAGGTTACTAGGATTTTCACGAAGGTCCTACAGTACAAATCTCAGCACTAGCAGTATATCGTGTGCCCTTGGACACGTTAGCGTGGAAACTGCCAGTGTGACCGAGGAAATCAGCGATTATGCAACAATCACACCCACGGTAACATTTCAACCTACTATAAATGTAAATTTGCATTAAAAACAGCTGCGGTGCTAAAGGAGACATTTTGGAGGGGAGATTCTTCACCTGCAGCCCTAATTCATCACAGCGATGACACGCTGCTGACAGCAACTTTGCTACTACACTTTCATATCAGACTACTTTAAAAGAATGGCCCCTGTCGAGCTGAAGAGTGGAGGATGTTTGATGACTACCTCTCTCTTTGATCATTTGTAAGGCAGATTCTTTTTCTCTTCCACAAATGAGATATCCATCAGATAAACTGAGGCAAACAATATAACTCAAGTGACAACATTGGATTTGTTTGAATTAAATTGAAATATAAAAAATGGCATAATCAGGTACTTAAAATTGTTCTGTGGAGGTCTGGAGCGCCACATTCAATGAAGTAAACAAGTGAACATTAATTTTTGTGTCTGCTTGCGTGTGAAAGGGTGAATATGATGCATGTTGTCCTGTCCCAGACAAAGACATGGATCATTAATACAGTCGACAGAGACAAATACCTGCACAAGAGTAAATGTACGGATCTGTATTCTGTGTACAACAACGGCCGGCTGTAAACACTGTAAAGGCACAACAAGGGAACAAATGTAAACAACAAACTGTAAGGGTGTATTTTAAATCAGGGTAATATTGAGAAGAGGTCCAGCATGGAGGAGACTGGAGAGGTTGTCAGCGCAAACCTCCAGAAACAATCCAGTTACATTGATGAAACAGGCGCCCCCTAATCATGACCACAGCAACGTGGAAAACTTGCTGGTGAGAAAAACTTTCCAAGTTGGGCTGCAACAATTCCCTCTGGAACTGGGTTTTGGATTTTCTCACAGAGAACATAGTCACTGGCAACAGAACAATGACACACACACACACACACACACACACACACACACACACACACACACACCTTTGTAAGGTGCTGGTATGAACAGCAAGATTCAGACACGGAAGAATAAAAAAACACTACACACTCCAGAACTAAATTTAAGCTGAGTGTTTTTCCTTCTTTTTTTTTCCAAACAGAACATCAGGCGTCCCCCAAGGCTGGGAGCTCAGCCCACTGCTGCTCACTCACTCTGCCAAGGCAAACTTCAGTCACATCATTAAATTAACAGAAGATATGACAGCGGTGGGTCTCATCAGCAGCGATACAGAGAGGAGGCAGAATGACAAGGGACCAGGATTCAAGGAATGCATCATAGGATGACAACTCTCCCCTGAACATCAACAGCTCAATGACGAGTGACTCGTGATCTCAGAACCGGCACCTGAGACGATCGCAACGGAACCCTTGATTATCTTGGAGTTTTTATCACAGCAGATCATTCTGAATAAACAAGTTTTTAGGCCTTACTGAGGGTAAACTCTCAATTATACCCGTGCAGCAGGTCCACACAGACCCCGCACCAAGGCACCTGACTGCAGCTGTACATTTACACAGCGGCAGAGCTCTGATGCCACTGTGTTGAGTTTAGTTGTATACTTCCAATAATGGCGACAACAACAGAGCGGTGGAACGAGTAGGAGGAAACGTCCCAGCTGACGCAGTGCGTGTTGATGCGATTCATGGTTTAATTTCCTGGAAGATGCACGTCCAGCTATGACGTAGGCGAGGTCACGGGGTACGCAGCTACATGCCACAGCAGATGTACCATCTTTAGTTGCATACCTTTGTTAGAAAGCCAAGCAGAAGAGAACATGAGCACAAACCTGCCCACCGGCGGAGCTGCACTCACGTTATGATTGCGGATGGACTCGGTGTATTTCAGCATTTACAAATGATTATTTTCAGTTTCACTGTGATGTAAACACATCATTACGTGCCTCTGGTTACATGCATATTACATCTTTTTTATATAATTCACATACATTCAGCACCATTTCATTTAATTTCATGTATAATGTACTGGTGCACAGGAGTAGAGCAATTACAATCACAAAACCATACAGTGATTATATACACACGTCCGAGGGTAGCGCACTCCTGCGTGCTACAGTAAAAGTCTTCAACTGTGAGACATTTTCAAAGCAACTGCATCTAAAAGAATTTGATTGAGGTCTGAGGTCCTTCAGTATTGTTTTTTACAGTGACAGACGCTTTGTCAGTTGACAGTTGTGTTATGCGAGCCAAGAGTAATGGCCACTCTCCTCACGCAATCTAAAAGCAAAGCCCAGATCTCACTCACTCGTTTTTTTTTTTTCCTTTCTTCAAGGCCCCATTAGAATATTTATGGTGGCTGCGGGACCGATGAATCAGCTGTCAGTCATTGTGCACTCATACGTCTCAACTATATGGAGGCTGGCAGTCTGTGTGTGTCTTAGCACAGTGAAAGGTAAAAAGCGTGCGCGTGCGTGTGTGTTTGAGAGGGGGCACTGCATGCATTTGAATGCATATGTGTTCAACTCAAAACTAAAGTGCACCGACGCTCCTCTTCAACACCAATCAAGAAGAAAACACTACTTTCATAATTCAGATATCCTCAGACTGAAACACGCTTTAATGTTTTCCTTTAAAAAAAAATCACATTTACAGTACAGAGAGAACGAGAAATTAAATTATCCTCAACATGCTGCAAGACGCAGAACAAAAGACATGTGATTCGAATTTTGTGTGACACAGGTTCTAATTGGTTTTATCTTTTTTAACAATAGAGGAGAACTTCATTTTTCCAGTGAATTTTTATAGATTCACTGGAAACAAACAACGTGGTTGTACTTTGCTTCACTTGTTAAGAAGAATGGAAGATTTAATAAACATGTAAATGTGTTCCCAGACTGAAGGGATGGAAAAATCTTTAAACTCTGTCTCTTAGTGACATCATTTGCCAACTAGGCAGCTGATAGGCCAGTGTGTATCGCTATGGAGCTGCATGAGAATTTGACATTTCATACATTTCAGATATCATTTTGTGAAAGACATCGCTTTTAATACATTTGCTAATCTGGGTCACGATCCTAAGCAGCGAACAATCCATGGTCGAATATCACATTTGGACGGCATTTGATGGTTAACAGTATATTCCCTCTGTTGCAGGAGGCTGCTGGTTGTCTCTTTTATAATAATATTAATCATAATACTTTTTTATAATAATATTGATTAAATTAACTTAATATCTGTTTTTATCACAAATCAGACACATATTTATAGAAACCACCATCTTTCTTGGAGATCTGAAACAAATTCCTGATTATTCCAACTGCATCCATGCACCATCCAGACTTTTCCATCCCAATTTGTAACAGGAAACATTGATCTGAATTATGAGACTTGTTGACTTCTCGTGATGTTGCTCCGCAGGAAGAGCGATGCAGCTCCCTCAATCACTCCCTCCCTCCATCTGTTTCTCCCAACCATTCCTCCAACCCCCCCCCCTCCCCCCCTGCTGCCAGCTCATTTACAGCGGCGAGTTACAGAGGCCACCCAGCGACACACAACCTGGCAGCCACGAGGACATGGGGAGGGGTGCCGCAGACCCACACACACGCACACATTAGTTGGAGCAAAACAGGCACAAGCACAGCTCTTGTAATTATTTTATGCATGTGGATACACCCACACAAAAGACAAGTTTGGGCGCATGCGCACACACACGCACACACACACACACACACACACACACATACACACACACACACACACACACACACACACACAGAGTAGGCAGTTCAGAAATAGTCACACAACTATAATAAACACTTTAAAAAGAAATGTACGATACTAATAATTAAGGGGGAGCGGCGTGGCTCAGAGGTTGAGTGGCAGTCTAGCAACCGAAGGGTTGCTGGTTTGATCCCCACTTTCCCCAGTGACCATGTCCAAGTGTCCTTGAGCAAGACACTTAACCCCTAATTGTTCCTGATGGCCCTGTGATGGACTGGTGACCCGTCCAGGGTGAACCCCGCCTCTCACCGAATGTCAGCTGGGATAGGCTCCATCCCCCGCAACCCCTAATGGATAAGCGGTAGAGAAAATGGGTGGATGGATGGACGGATGGACGGATGGATACATAACGTGCATTTCAGGAACCCTGAGGACAACAGACTAGTGGACTGTATGCCTGAGCCAACAGGTGAGTTTTTGACATGAGATGAGACGAGAGAAGTGGCAGAACGAATCTCAGCAGAGAGCAGACCTGTGTGGATGAAACAAGGTCCAGGAGGAGGTGGATGGATGTAGGAGGTCAGGCGGGTACTTTGGGGGGTTACAAGATTTTTAGAATGGCACACGGGACTTGAGAGGAAACCAGTGGAGGTGGATGTGCTGTGTGGGAGAGCTCTGGAAGCTGAGTGCTTCACATACTGGAGCTGATCCAGGCTGAGCAGACACCCCATCACCTCCTTACATGCAGACACACTCTGATCACAGTCAACTACAGTACAGCCATGCCAGTGCGGCGGAGGGCAATGAGGATGAAGGGATGAAGGAGGAGGTTGTGCGGGAGGACACGTCATGGCATTGCAAATAATTAACACGCCACTTTTAATGACAAGTTGTGTGTCATGTCCATGTCTTGTGTATTATGCACCTGCACACAAAAACCACATGGTTCGTGTGAAGGAAAGGTCTGTAGCGACTGAGTGGAATGACGTGCAAGAAAATACGAGACTGCAACATAAAGACCTGCAGCACAGATGTGGGGTACGGTTAGCAACATTCACAACCAGCCCACAGGGAACGTTAGCATGTTACCTTAGCAACCACATCTCTGCTTTATACTGTCAGTCTGACATAATTTAGTCAGCCTGTTTGCAATCAAGAATAACATTAATATGTTTTCAGTGTTTTGTCTCGGCTCTCTCAGGTGTGTGTCAGTGGCTGCGATTGAGTAACAGCAGCTGAATGCTGGTCGTCTGCAGGAGTCACCCCCCCCCCCCCTCCCAAGCTGGTAGCAGTTTAGCCTCTGCAGAAGCCAAACACACTCTGAGAGAGTGGTAACGTTTTTGACAGGATACAGGGCAGTTGCTGGGGGGCAATACTGACTTTGGTGCTCGTGTGTGTGTGTGTGTGTGTGTGTGTGTGTGTGTGTGGCAGCCTTCCTGTACAAGTTTTATCCTTCATATCCTGCTGCTTTGTTGGTAAAAGATGCATCACTCACTCAAAGGCAACCTGTATTACTACACCTTGAGGGTACAAAGTATATGACGCTACATTGTTACTGCGCTGCATTATAATCACAGCATGGAGTCAAGAAATGTGTGTGTGCGCGCGCATGTGTGTGTGTGTGTGAGTTGGAGTGTGTGTGTTATGCAAGGTTACACTGAGAATGAAAATTAAATCAAAAACTGATTTTTTCTCCCTTTTTGATATCCGTCTTGATTGATGAGAAAACCTCATGCAGCTATTGATACATCCAATGCTGCTAAAAAATAATGATCAATTTGAGAACCAGTGTGAGAAAGAACTAAATATAATAACCGGTCTTGTTCTCCATCATCTGCGTAAGTGGTGGCGAGGAAACAACTGCTTGCGTTCTGCCGCCCGAATGGAACTAGAGGTGATTTAAGACAAAGGACACTCACACAAATGTGGATTTTGGGTAAAAATGTGTGCTCTGGTTTTGAAAAAGCACAGCAGTTGTTTAATTATTTTTAAAAGTCATTAAGCCGCCATCACCGTGCCCATGGAGCCAGTTAGGGAAATGGAAAACTAGAACAGTAAAGCGTGACGTGCTGTGGAAAGGCAACGGTGAGACATCAGAACAAAGATCAAAAACAGAAAATGCGAGGAAGACGAGTGAATACAGAAGAAAAGACGGCGTGTAAAGCCGCGTATTGGCGGTAAAAAGGTCCCTCCAATCGAAACGCTTCTCATTCCATTTCACCGTCTGCTTCTCTTGATAGCCCCCGAAACACAAGCCCTCATAAAGTTTGTACATCAACAGACAGATGATAGAAAGCAAGAAAAAGGATAAAAGAAAGAAATAAAGACGGGTATAGATCTGGGAATAAGTTGATGATAAGCTTTTTATCACATTTCAATCATTGGCATTTACTTTTCTTATAATGTGTGTGTGTGTGTGTGTGTGTGTGTGTGTGTGTGTGTGTGTGTGTGTGTGTGTGTGTGTTTACAAGTGTGCATTTCTGTTTATGTGGGGGAGTTTTTGGTTCACAAACTCTTGAAGAGAAAGAAATGTTCAAAGATAATAAAATTGTGTGCGTGTGTGTGGGTGTGGGTGTGTGTGTGTGTGTGTGAGAGAGAGAGAGAGAGAGACAGAGACAGAGACAGAGACAGAGACAGAGAGAGATCAGCCCACCAGAGAGGAGAGGAAAGATATTTTCTAGGTGGCGGAAAAGATGGAAAAAAAATCAGTTTCGACCAAAAATCAAATCTCATTTCAACAGTGGAGAGAGTGATGAAGAAAGAAAGAGTGATGGAGAAAAGGTTGTAAGTCTTTTGTCCACACTGTCCCTCAGTCGTCTCCATTAAAAACGACCTTCCATTGCATTTATCGTGGCTATTGACATGCTGAATGGAAACCTTCCTGGTGTCGGGCCACGCCCACCGTTTCTCCCCCTCTGATTATAACGGACATTTCAGGGTTTTCTTATGAAACCAGAGGCAAGAGGCCCATCAGCAAACCCGAATGACAAACAAGCTCATGTCTCTTTGAGATTCCCGGGCGAGAGATTTCTGCAATCAAACGTCACTTTTGAGAATGTCATGAATAAATACTTTGGTTGACAAAGATTTCCCGGCATCAAGCCCTTCAATCATCCTCCACAGGACAACATTCTTTTAACTCGGTGTTCCACATGAACCGTTCCACGTGTAACAATTCAGATGAATGCATAAATACTTGTGAAATAAACATTTTCCTCAGTTATGACGGAGAGCCGCGCATCATCCCAGTCGTGACGGAGGAGTTCAACAATGGAACCGCACATGTAGCGCGAAGGCATCAGTATTGATGAGAAGTTTCCATCACGGTCGCGTTTGTGTCAGTTATTCAAGGCAAATCTTTCTTCAACCAGATGTCAGGTATCATTTCAAACATGTCTACAATCGTATGAGACCATTCGCCGTCTCCACTTTAATCTTACACGTTAGTTATTCCTGGCTTCTTCTGCCCATCCATCACCACATGCTTGTCTTGTTGTTCCTTCGAGGTCTATTTCCCAGCTCCTTGAACTCAGCAGTTCATCCCAGGGGGAGGAGAAACACACACACACACACACACACACACACACACACACACACACACACACACACACACACACACACACACGGCCGGTAACAGCTCAGATATGATTAATCCAGATTTATCCTTTTCTTTTTATGTTAGCCGCGTGTGTTTGAGTGGAACACTTTTATATTGTGGATGTGTGTGGAAATCCCTGTTTTGAGAGGAAGCCTAGCTTCCTCAGTCGGTGTTGTTGGTGAATGTGGTGCATCGTTGATAAATGCCTTTTTCAGGATTAACACAAAGATGGGGAATGTGTCTCTGGTTGTAAAACTCCTTGGACTGCATAAACTGATGATTCCAACTCTGTGATACACGTCTGGTTACGTTTGGGTACAAAGACACCTAGTCAAGGTTAGAGGGAGGTCATGGTTTGAGTTGGAATACAAATAAATAAACGTATTTATTATAAAAATGGCTCCAATGTCCTTGCCTTTGGAGGATAGTTTAAACAATTAAGGATCACAAAGCAGCTTTACCACTAATCACTGGTGTGATGAAAGCCTTTGATTTCAGGCTTATTTCTCCAAATGTGTAAGACTGTCAATCACAGCGGTTGTCAAAGTGCTCATGAACTAGCTTGCTGACTGTACACTGCTGAGAATGAGAGGATAGAACTCAAACACAGACGGAAGATACCGAGGGACGTGGAGGAACGACAGGAAGAACCGGCGCCAAAAAAGACGCTGATCCTCTTAGTGCCACTAAAGTATTCTTGAGCAGCTTTTAATGAAATGAGCATTACTCTCAGCTCTGTCAGCGTGGCTGGAGTGGAACAGCAGGGCACCCGTGGTGGACACATCTCTCCTCCTCACTGTGATTTACATTTTTGGCATTAGCTTTTCTATCCACATGAATGTGCGGTGGCAGGTCGGTGGAGTCAGAGTCGTTGTTGCTGGGAAACCAGGAGAGTGACAGAAGTGGCTGATGGGATTGAACCTGTCAGTTTCTCCACACCCTGAGATTTATCTCTGTGGTTCTACATTACAACATCGAGGCTGGGGCAGGCAATCTGACAAGTTCTGCAAATGTCGCTGCACTCGCCAAGGTGATTAATTTAGGCTCATTAACTCTTCCTGTGCGACTCCACTGAGTCATACTTCACCCAAAAAACGTTTTTGCCTTCCATGTAGAGCCCTGCACAAGACTGCTATGTTATGATGTCTCCTGTTACTTTTCTTACCATAACCACTGGTGACTAATGTGTTCCACTCCCACCCATGACTGCCACATGCGTCCAGCCCCGCCCACACCTCAGAACACCTAGATGTGGGTGGGATGCCCGCACAATAACTGAGGTCTGTTGATTTAGCGTGTATCCTGTCCTGCAGGGAAAACAAGTACTTTGTACAAGTAGTTCGTCTTTCAAGGACTCACCAAAAGGTGTCCTGAGCTCAAAGAAGATATTTTTCCCTCCTTCATCACTTTTTTGGGACTTCAGAATGCAGAAAGAGCCAGACACAAACAGTTAGCTTGATGCTAGCGGCGCCCGCTGGTCATCAACTTGAAACAACAGCGAAACTTAGCGTGAGCAAGCACTGAACCAGAGGGGTTCTAGTTTGTTTGTTTCAGCCCAGTCAGAGTGTCTGTGGATTACTGTGTGAAGGTCTGGATAAAGAAGATGCTAACCCTATTCATTAACAAATACATGGCTGGCTCTTCCTGGATTGTGGAGTGACAAAGATGTGATTCACAGGTGGGGAAAAATGCCTTTGTGGGCTTCACTTTTTGGTTGAACTTTAGCTTTAATTACATCCTGCTTTGCTTCTTTCTCCTGCTGTGTACGTTTCTACTTCGCCTCCCCAAATGTCCATTCCATCAGCCAGGGCTTCGGTCTTTGGTTTAAACTTTTCACCTCCTCACAACATCCTCTTCTCACAACCCCAGTCCTCTTCATCCTCCACTCTTTGTACCTTTTCATGCATTACTTATATTTCTCTTCAAAAATTCCGTGTGAAGTGTCCTCTCTCTCTCTCTCTCTCTCTCTTGCTCTCTCTCATACAAACACATACTCGTGCATACAGAGGCGGATGCACATGAAAGAGCAATGGACATGGAATACCAATTACGTGACAAACTGCCCAACATACACAACACACACAGATCCCCTCAGGTAAGCCCTAAGGACTGGGTTATGCAGACAGCTGGGGTGTACACTTTATGGGTGTTTGCCTCCTTCCCCTCACATCAACTCCCTGATGGAGGCTGCTAGACAAACTTGCAAAAACTTTGCACTCATGAATGTTGGTCGGTTCTTTTAAGTTACGCCTCCTCAAGGAGCCTTAAAAAAAAACTTCTATCAACATGCCGTGAACTAACATTTTCTGTTTTGATGCATGCATTTTTTTATTCCTGGTCTGGTCCCACAGCGTGTATTTAGTAATTTTGTATTGTCTATTTGAGAATGTCAGGAAGGCGGCGAGACTGTCGAGTTAAAACACAACTG
>NC_141322.1:29985222-30000222 GCF_037954235.1 Aulostomus chinensis | reverse complement strand
ATATTCAGGAGATATTTAAATTCCATTAAAAACAGATACAGTCCACATTCCCTCGTGACACCTGGAGATATTTTCATGTTAAATAGAAATAAACCAAAAAATATGTAAGTAAATATGTGTGCATATTATTAATGACAAGTATTTCAACACAAATACAAAAGAAGTAAATGGCTGCTCTGACAAATCAAAATGTAGTCAAATCTTACAGTCCATTTTGGGACTGCAGGTAATTTCAAATTTTGTTACATTTGTATCATAACTCCTAACAGGAGGCCATTCCACAAAACTGTTGGTTCCGTCTCCGTCCCCAAGTTCTAAATTTGCAACACAGGCTAACATTAAAGGATAACTCCAGTGAGCTTAAACTTATTTTCATACCCACTAATGTCGCTCAGTATTTTCAAATGGGATTTATTAGCTCAAATACCCATGCAAATGCTCAAGCAAACATTAAGTAAAATACCGTAACAGGTTGCATGTAGTCAGGTTGCATGTATTTCTTTGTTATGGAAGCTTATGCTAACGTTATGCTAACGTTTTAGTATACAACACGTTGTACATCTCACAGCAGAAAAAAGCAGGTCAGTTCTGAAACTTTGGCATATACGGCAATCAGCCAAAACATCAAAACCACCAAGTACCTTTACATGCTATTAGTTAAGTAGTTTTTGTGTTAATCCTAATATAAACCGACTTTTGAAATACATGTAAACATTAAATCATACAAAGTCAAATTTCTCAAAGTTTGACTAACAGGCGGTTGGAGTCAAATTTCTCTGACGTGTGAACGCTTCTGTGGGCTCCTAATCTCACAAGAGCAACTACAGCAAAAAACAACGGGTTTCTGGGTAAAACAACAAACTTTATTCTGTCTCAGCTAAAGGAGTAAACCCGTTTTTGTTTTCATATTTGTTTATTTTTTTAAATTTAGTGTTTGCAGTTAAAAAAAAATCTGACTGCCAGATGTTACAAGGGGACATACTGCTACCTACTGTTCCGGAGGTGAACATGCTTCAGTGAATCAATCCTTTCTGCCCCGTTCATGTGTATCAGGACAACAACAGTTGTCCAATTAAATGACCTAATCAAGCTGTAGCTCAACTCAGCTGTGTACCAAGGTGTACTGACTGACAGGTTTTTTATTGACAATCTCACGTGGGAATTGCAACGCTCTGTTTCTGAAAGCGTGGTTAATTCCTTCTGATGTTAATTTTGAAAGTTGTAGTTTTTGGTACTTTATTGACAGGGCTAATATTTTGTCCATCACGTTTATACAAATCAAGGTGGCAAAATATTGGGAGCATCTCACAGCACGAGCTAGTGCTGCAACCACAATTACAACCTCTGCAGTGGAACATTCTGATCTTCATGGTGGGGGGTGGGTGACATACTCAATAATGAAACCTGTCTCAACTAATCAGTGTATCTGCTACATTGTGTGAGGTTAAGATGCACTTCACTACGCTGCCTCCGCTTTTGTCCCAGTTTATGCTTCAAGCTCTCAAAGTCGCTGTTGTAAGGTTAGACAATGAAAAATAAAATTCCCCTTCTTCTTCATCCCTGAGCAGAATGTGTGAAGGTGGAGACAGAAGCTGAGAACTCAGATCAGCGAGTGCAGCAGAAGAATGCAATTATGCCTGACAACAACAGGTAGCTGCGGCGGTGGCGGCCTCACAGCAAACATTATCCAGCCTCCTCACCTCCCTAACCACGACAGCACAGCGTTTCCTCCAGTAGCAGGAGGGCGAATCATAAAGATTTCTTGATATTCTTTTCTCTGAAGTGTGAGCAGAGCTGAGTACATCACATTAAGGCATTTCAATGACTCGGAGGAGGGGATTTATGGAGCAGCACCAGAAAATACAAGAGGGAAGCAGGGAATAAGAGGTGAGGTGAGAGGATGACAATGGACAGGATAATACACACACACACACACACACACACAGACACTCGTGATAGTTTGAGGATATAAAATAAATAAATGTCTTTTGAACTGCCAAAATACGTCTTTTTCTGGTTCAATAAATGACCACCTTTTTAAATACGGGATGCGGAAATAGGGGGCGGCGTGGCTCAGAGGTAGCGTGGCCGTCTAGCAACTGAGGGGTTGCTGGTTCGATCCTCACTTCCCCCGGTGACCATGTCCAAGTGTCCTTGAGCAAGATACTGAACCCCTAATTGCTCCTGATGGCCCTGTAATGGACTGGTGACCCGTCCAGGGTGAACCCCACCTCTCACCCAGTGTTAGCTGGGATAGGCTCCGCCCCCTGCAACCCTTTAAGGATAAACGGTACAGAAAATCAATGGATGGATGGATGGATGGGACACAGAAATATGGGTTTACTGAAAGAAAAAAACTCTGCCTTGGCTAAACCTAGTAATCAAAAGGACATTATTGTATTTTAAGTGACTGTTGCTCATGGAGGTTGAAACATAGTGTCCACAATATCGTAACTTTCTCAAATGAAGTACTCTATCTTTCCGAACAAGCTACAAACACACGCAGCAAATCCATCAAGGCACATAAGAGATGTAAGGAATGTGTGAAATTGTGTGTGAGCAGTAACAATGTAAAACCGTTGGAGCTCGTTGTAACGGATAGGCCATATTGTTAACTCCCATTAATGATGCTGGTGAAAGTTCTGGAGTTATGACGCAAACACCACCTCTGCATGGCGGCAGGAGTTACAGGAGAGAAGACAAAGCATCCCTGAATTCCACAGAAACTTACCATGCTAGTTCACTTCTATTGACCATCGACAGAAAGGCCCAGTGGGGAGTGGGAGGCAAGCAGAGAAGCCCAGAAATAAAGGAAATGTCACTGATCTGAAATCTGTTTCAGAGCTCCTGTGTCCTCAGTACTCTTCCAGCGCTAACCACCAACGCCTAAGTACACACTCAATGAGTTTCTCCCTTTGTTCAAATCAGATTTGAACACTGATGCTCACAACAAACACTTAAGTTGTTATCAGTTTATATGAATTACCTTTAACAATGAGGTCAGCGTAGTTGGACACCCCCGACCCCCCGTCTGATCGGATGACGCAGCGGTAGCGGCTCGTGCTGCGCTGGGATGTGTCACCGACGCTGACGGTCGCTGAGAAACGTCTGTGGTTCACCACCCTGGTCACCATCAACGCCGTGTCCTTACCGTTCCACTGCTGCAGGGAAGTAAAGACATGAACAGTCAGCTTTGGGGATCAACTGGACATTTATATCACCAAACGCATCGGCGGAACCGAAATGTCTCTAAATTCTTACCCGGGGAGTTTTTAGGAGGTATTTTGTCTCCTTTCATTGCTGTTCATATGGCTGAGTTTTATCGTTACCAGCATCTGGATGCCATTAGCTCCGATTAGCTGAACTGCACTTTCGCATTAGCTCTATTTAGGAGTGACGGTTGCCACCTCATGAGATCTGTACGGCGTTTAAAAGGGCAGAGCCTGCTGCTGGCAGCTCTCACAGCTGGCGTTTCCAGGTCTTAAGACGCAGTCATGACAAATGACCCTGTAATGATATCAGAGCCTCGCGTACTGAGCAGGTCAAATACTGAACTTTAGAAAACATTTTTGGGTTTTTTTTTCTTTTCTGTTTGATCCCAGCATCTCCAGGCTGATTCGGCTACCAGTGACAGTGGCGTTTTTTTTTTTAGCCTCCACAGACGTCCAGTCAGGAGGGGCACTGTTCTCCCTCTCAGATGTTACGAATGCGCACAGTAGCTCTCCTACTGGCAGCTACTCATGCACTATGAAAACATACCAGTGCACAGAAATGTGTACAGTGCTGAATGAACACAGAGGCTACAACATAATACAAATTCCAAAATCCTGATAAACACTGAATATGAGTAGCAGGCCTGGACATCCTCGCCACTCTCACCCTCCTAAACATGGCACCAGCTCGCACTTCCTGCTGATAACATCCCTGCACACGTTCACTGATATCGAGGGACACACCTGTAGCCAGAGTTTATCGTGTTGCGACCACTTTCCTCCAGCTGTGCACTGGAAGGTAGCGTTCTGACCCACGTTCACCTCCACATTCTGGAGACGCAGGAAGTGAGGAGCCTTTCCTGCAACACGCCAAAGAAAGAAAAACTGTATGAACATTTAATAGATGTTAAAAGTTAAGACAGTGTTTGCTGCATCGTGCGGGAACATTTCAGAATTTCAAAGTGTTTACGTGGCGCTAACAAAGTGGGGTTCACCTGAACTTAAAAAGTTCCATAATCAGACATTTACCCAGTTGATGGGCCACTAACAGATAAGGATATAAGGATGTTAATGGCAGATATCCTCAGTAGAAAGCAGAAAGAAGCCATAACAAAAGCCATCCGCTTCAAATGGATCTTAATTGTGTTGCTGTGAGTGGGAGTCACGAAGGCCAGGAGACAGATGAGCCTGCAGACGTCTGCTGACTTTGTCCTGGCATTGAGACCAACCTGCAACCAGCTAATTTCATTGTAACTGCAGACAGAGAAAAGGCTAACAGGGCACGCATTGATCATTTAACAATGATTATTCGACTTGTCGGTAATTGTCAGGTTGTTGTAAATGACACGGACTCAAAGGCTGCTCATTTTACACCCGTTCATTATTAGAATCCTCTCCTCCCTTTATTCACATCATCTCAGATTCTGCTCGTCTTTCTTACACAGTGAAATCCTTCTTCCTCTTGATTCACGCTGCTGAATCACCCACTCTGACTAATCTGATTAGTAACATGACACAGATGCGGCAGCACAGAAAAAAAATGGATAGACAGGAAGACATAAAAAAAGAAAAGAGAGACTTCAAGAAAAGTTGTGACAGTAACAGACAGGAAGAGAGGAGAAAATGGAAAAATAAGACGAATTAGAGAAACTGGAAGAGCTTCTGCTCTAAATCACCATGCATTATCAAAAGATTACTTCAAAAAGTTGATCACAAAAATACCCTCTGATTAATTACAATAAATGTGTGGTTACAAACTGGTCGGAGGAACAGCTCTCCTTGAAAATGGCATCACAGCTTTGATGGTTTCTAAGTAAAAGATCTAGAAACCATTCAGACAGTGCGCTTGGTCCTCTTGGTCATTTAGGAAGTTGAATTCTTGACTCATTGACAAATCAAATTGAGCGGTACTGCATTAACTTGAAATTTGATGCTTTATGTCCTACAAATGGAGCGTCGATGAGAATGAGTCATCATAGGAAGTCAGAGAGAAGTAAGTGGACCACAGACAAGGGGCCTTGAGTTTTGTGAAGCAGCATTTCTGTCAGATATGAGTGATGAAGACCCTGAGTTTGGGCCTTCTTCCTGGCCCTCTGCAATCTGTCTCCAAGCTTCACAATCTGTCCTTAACACAGCGTTTCTGTGTGTGTGTGTATGAGAGAGAGAGAGAGAGAGAGAGAGAGAGAGAGAGAGAGCAGATGATGCTGAGTTTGGATAAAGCTACACAGGGTCAACCATTCTGTGGGGCGCACACACACACACACACACACACACACACACACACACACACACACACAAAAAGTCACTTACGGCAGGGGTGAGCCAGAACTCTGATGTCATCGATGGCGATGAAACCTGGATGGCCTTGGACTGAAACTGCCTCAAATATCACCTTAAGAAGGAAGAAGGGAAGAAAGGAAGGATGGAGGGGGGGAGGGAAGAGAGTGAGCCACGGTAATAACACTCAAAAACGGTCTTTCTTCAGCTGCAGCATTCTGGCACCCCTGCAAAGCTGATAAGGAAACCCTGCGGGAATTTTCCAGTTAAAGTCAGCAACTTTTCCTCTTTCCACTTCTTCCTTCTGTCTCCGTCCTTATGCCAGCCACATATGCCGTCCCTCCTCCTTTCTTTCAGATCCTTCTTTTTCCCCTCCTTTCTTTCTCTAGCATCCTCTCTGCTCTCTCCCTCCTCTCTCTGTCCATCTATTTGTCATCCTCCTTCATTCTTCCCTGTCAGAGTGAAAGGCTGTCATCGGGGCCATGCTCTGGTGACCCGTACACATACAGTCAAACTCACTCACACACACCTCTGTGCTGTGCTTGTCAGGTTCCACAACAGTTCAAACTGTGACTCAGCCTGAATGTGAAAGAATTCTGGGAAGACTTTACCCTCCTCCTTCCCCAACAATAAATACAAGAAATCCCTCTTTTGTCATTTTCTCTCCTCTCGAGGTGAAGTTTTCTTTCTTCAGGCTCTGGATCAAAGTGACTGGATGTCGAAGACTCTTTAGTGTAATCACTTTTGATCACTTTGGCACCACTGGTGAACCTGATGAAACTTTGGTCCCATTTACAACTGGTTTTAAAATGTGTCTTTTTATGATTGGATTGAAATCTGACAGGGGCTGACATTGATATACAGTAAAGGTGTAAATGCACCCGAGACACATTGAGGACAGATTGTGATCTGACCTGCCAAACCTCCTTGGGATGTCAGAGATGTGTAAGTGTAAATGGAAATGAGTCTCCACATCCAGCGACTCTGCAGGCTGAAATCAGTCATAGATGCAGCAGAAACTACTCCAGGTGCTACGACTCATCATCACGGCAGCCGGAGCCAAAGTTAACGGTGCATAAGCAGGTTGGACACCCCTGTCTTCACCCGAGTAGGTTACCGTGACAACCCTCTCCCACCAGTCTTGAATGCATTCCTGCATCCAGATTGTCCCGTGGACAGCGGCGGTCGTGAGCCCAGCTAAAATTAAATCGGCAGCATAACATGGCGTTCTGCTCTGCTTGTGTCGTTATTCCAGTTCTTTCAGAGGGATTCTTTTCCCACTGAGAGAAGCAAGCAGACAGACATGCATCAACATGGTTTCTTTCCCGTTGTTGTGGACGTGCAGACGAGATGACGGTTTAGTCTGACACTAGAAATGCTTCACCAGCAGCAGGAGAAAACATGATGTTAGTTTAGGTGTGGACACTGGAGACGAATATTAATAGCAGGTGTAAATGTATGTGGACGAGTACCACCTGACAGCAACCCAATCACAAACAATACTTAGTGATCTCAGGTGTAAAGACAGACCTGATTTTGCTGCTTGGTGTAACCTTGCACCTAAGCTTTGATTAAACACACATAAAGTCAAGTCTGTGCAGGTCAGATCGATACAAACACGGCAAGGCAGCACAAAATCGCAGTGTTGACACTTCTCATACATACAAGATTGAGGTGTTTTTTTGGTTTTGACAGCTTCTGTGAAATAACACCCTGTCTGTTCCAGCCCAGGCTGAATGGAGTCACATTTCCGTAAGGGTGGTCTTAGCACAATATCCCAGACCCAAATCCAGCATTGGACCTTTTCCCTCCCCACTTATCTTTCTCCCCTTTGGAGGAACTACAAAATTGCAGAAGATGACAGTAATCTGGTTGGTGTAGTATTTGCGAGGATTTCTCCACGATTCCATCTTTCAGTTTAGATGGATGTTCAGTTACACCTGCAGCAGACGTGATGAAAGCCAAACGAAAAGTAGGTATAATAGTGTAGATATGTGTCTATGTATATTTTTCTATTTCTATGTGCACGTCCTAAGGAGCAGCGTGGCATCTCATTGTACCTGGTATAATGACAATAAAGGCATTCTATTCTATATGTTTGCTTGTTGAAAGAGTGATGGGCTTCCTTAAACCAGTCCTTTCTTCACAGGAGGGTCCGCACTCAGGTACGAAAAGGTTTTAGTCCATTTAGGAAATAAAGTCATGTCTCCATGGGAGGTGACTCCACAATCGAGTGGGAAACACAGACATTTGTCTCTCTTTGGTTACTGTTGTATTTCAGATGTGTGTGTGTGTGTGTGTGTGTGTGTGTGTGTGTGTGTGTGTGTGTGTGTGTGAGACACAGGGGTGCTTTCATTTACTAAACACAGCTCAGTCATTAGGTAAAGCATAGCTGCTGTCTCAGTAAAAGAACACCACAGGGTACGTCTCGCCGCACACACACAGTCATTAAACAGAAACAATTTAGTGTTATAACATGAAAGGAATACGCCAAAGGAGAGACACCTGTTAATGATCTATTAATGACCTCACGGCCTGCTATATGATGAAACTCAACCTATCACTCCATCTGGTGCTAGCAATGTAGCATCGCCTGGCCAAAGGCCCAGCTAACACCCACATACTCTGAGTTTTTTTCTGTAATAGGAACACAAAACCTGGGTGAATGCGGTCATTTGTAGCCTGATTCCAGAGCTTCTGATCCTGGGACGTACTGTATGTACATCCAGATGTCGGAGCTCCGCCATCAACAATTTGGATGGAGGAATGAAAGTTTGTCACCATAGCTCGGAACTTCCATGACTTCAGCTCATGTCAGACTCAGAAAGGACTCAACTGCATTCAGGCAGCGACCTTATAACATGTTGAGTTTGAACAGCTAAAAGAATATCGGAAACACCATCACTGTCCCCCATGCTGCTCTTACTACAGCTCGCAAAGGTTGCATTCGAGTACCTAATACTATACTCTGGTGCTGCTTCGGTCCTTTCATCGGCGCTGTAGTAAAAGTGAAAGTACCAGGTATTTGAGTGGCATCGCTACTCCTCTAATGGTGGTTTTCATGTCTATGAGAAGCTGACATTTTTTTATAATTGGCCTGAAAATGGTAAAAAGTAAATGAATCAAATCATTGGTCCATTAAGTTCGTCTGACTCATGATTATAGACCCCAAAAAAGCAGTTTAATCTTGACTCTCTCTCTCCTCAGTGACGTGATTGTGCTTCAACATGTTCAGGCAACTTCAAATACTGAACCACTTCCCTTTGTCATTATTATAGCCTGCAAATAGCTGGCATTGAATAACACAATAGGCTTGAATGGATATTCATGCGAGCACAATGAGACACACAACAGAGCGTGTGTTTGTGTGTGCGTGCGTGTATGTGTGTGCATGTGTTACCTGATAGGAGTTGGGCCAAAACGTAGAAATGGCCAGTTCAGCCTTAACCCAGCCTTCAGTGACCGTATCAGAGGCGTTCCAGACCGGGTTACCCTGAGCGCCGCCGTTCACCTGCAGCAGTGAGAGGAGGCGTGAATAACAAAAGAGCGATTCAGGGGATGAAAACAATTACTGGACATCTGCAGGTGTGGGAAAGCACACGTGAAATTTTTTAAGTCAAAATTTGAAGGTTTTAGTCATGGAAAACAAGCCAATTAGTAGCCTCTGCCTACTGTTTCTAAACACCACTGACTAATTATCAGTCCAAAAAATCCTTTTGCACTTCTGAATCACTTGGCAACTTCCCTCTACTTGTTAGAGATGTACTGTCACCTGGAGGAGGCTGAAGGCAAAAAGCCATCTCAGTAATGGAAGTTGGGGCAGCAACCTGAACTCATGTTGTCCTGTCCTTCCTTTCCTTTAACCTCCTTCCATTTATCCTCCCATCTGCCCACCGGAGCCTTTTCACCATAATATGCACGATTCACTCTTTGATTGACTGTAGTTCTGTAGCGATTGATGGTCTTAATGTTGCCTCATCCTTACACACACAGACGCAGACACACACACACACACACACACGCACACACACACACGCAGACACACACACACACACACACACACACACACACACACACACACACACACACACACACACACACACAGGTTGTAGCCATGCAAGGTCCCAACCTCATCTGGAACCATTAAAGGTTCTCAGTCTTGCTCAAGGACACTTTGAACCGGGATCGAACTAGTGACCCTTCCTTTGCTAGACTCTTCCTCCTCAGTCACGCCGCCTCCAGTCCGAGTCAACATGCAAGACTGGGACTGCCATCTGGCAGTTTTTGCAAATACCAGAAGGGCCAGCCCAGTCAGCCAAGCTGCTGCCACCAGCAATATGAGGTACATGTAGCCTAGCATCCTGAATCCTGTTTGTGTGATGCCATGTTGCAGCTATTTCTCCATATGTTGGCAGGCTTCTCAGTGAGCGTCAGTATACAGTATAGTGTAGCACTGGTGATACTGGTTTACCACACGGTACCGGTACTAGAGGTTACAGGTACTTTAATGGTATCCGGAAAGGACCAAAGTTATTGTGCCTACTTGAGTGTCTTGTTTACATGTCAGCCAATCAGATGGAGTCTGATCATTTTCCACTGCTATTTTCTCTCTGCACCTCACACACGCAGACACACACACACCCACACACACTTAACATTCGATGCCCCTGAGCTAACTTCATCCCTCCTTGACAGGGAACAGAGGTCTGTTTGTTTGTTGAGCTGTTCAGTCTGTTCATTCCATCAGGCTCTTCATCTGTCAATGCATTCCTCTCTGTCAGTCTGTCAGTCTCTCCTTCTCTCTCTCAGACACACACACACACACACACACACACACACACACACACCTTGATATAGACGTTAAGTGTGCCCGGGCTGGCTCCGTCTCGGCTGGAGAGAGAGTAGAGGAAGTCGATGCAGTGGGTGTCATTCTCCTTCAGGGTGGGCATGTAGAGGTGAGCCTTCTGCCCTGATGCCCGGCCCGACGCATTCACCACCATGAAGGAACCTACAGAGACAGCCAGAAACATCCCTATCATCGTAACAGGATACCTCAGATTCAGTACAACATGTTATAGTAGTTAAAGTTTGTTCTGCTACTCCAGCCATGTTCAAGAAGGCACCACAGTCACACTCTATCACCAGTGGTGTGACAGAAATGACTTAGTTGGGTGTCGAGGTCCTGAAACCGTCCAGGGCAGGCTGGGACGCTCACTGGTCACACTTGACTGGCTGCCCTTGAGAGACTTGAGCCGTTGACAAAATACAAGTTATAGCCTGAGACACACAAGGTGGGTGCAGTGCAGTTAAGCAGCAGTTTCATTGTTTTTGCAGTTTTATGCATCCACACCAGCTCAGGGGGTGAGGTAGCTCATGGTAATCAGAACATTCCAGGTTCAATTCCATATGGAATGAAGCCCAAACTGCTCCTGATACCTCAAACCTTTGTTGTCAGGGATATCTATCTTTCTTTCTTTCTTTCTTTCTTTTTTGCTGCCTGTCAGTGAAAACTCCTCCCACCCCTCAAGGAGTTTCACAAGTGTCATCGCCATTGCACCAGCTGGTGCACAGAACAATTGATCCAGAGTTTGTGGCGTCTCATTTTGTTGGAGCCCTGTGCCAGCATCCCAGCCTCAAACATGATTCAGACGTTCTCAAAGCCAAACTGCAGTTTGGTTCTTTGTCCCACTAACTTCCTGGGGGATTTCTTTAGAGGAAGCTCACATCCAGATGCTGAGGTCTGTTTGGTTACTGTTTCCGTAACACCCAGTTGTTTGCTAGCCCCGCGCTAACCCTTAGCCAAGCTGGTGGTGGGGTTGATTTGTTACGTCTCTCCCTTTGACCGATTGTCTTCCAGGTATTGGATTACAGACTCACACCACAAGAACAGACAGGTTTAATGTAGAAGAAGCAGTCTGGCATGTCAAGCCCAATCAGCTCCTGATACAATGTCCTGGTATTTATTTAAGTGACCACAGCCGGCAACATGAGACACAGTTCAACCAGGAGGGCGATCAGTATATCCACTCCAGATACGCATGCTAGAGTATTACATTTCCCAATCACATTATCTAAGTATGTTAGTTCGAAAACTACAATACATTAACTAATACATTAATGTTTTCTAACATCATGTACTGACTGTTTCATCATTCACCTCTTCACCTCTGCTGGCAAAAGATCAAGATGGTGTTGACCTAAATGTCAAACTCAAGGCTTCAGAACAGGAGTCCGTGTGCCCGTGGTGGGCGACAGCATGCGATGGCTGTCGAGTGGCCGAAAGAATGGCAGTCTAAAAGCAGTTTATTTTTCTTCTACTGTGTGTCTGTCTGACAGTATCAAGGCTTCGTTGCCGCCTGCTCGCCTCGTCTTGTCTGGCCTCTGTTTGCTTTCGCAGAGTCAAGCACCTGCTTGTGTTACAGAGCTTCGTGTCTCCAGGCACAAGACAAAAAAGGAGAAGGAGCTTTTGTGGCTGTCGGGCCAAAATTTTTGGAACGCTCTCCCATTGGACTCCAGACCTGTGAGCACTTCTGTTTAGTTATGTTCTTGACCTGCCTTTCGTTTTCGTCTGGTTGTCTGCATTTAATGACTCGTGCTGTTGGAATATTTGTTCTTGTTGAGCTCGTCTGCTCTTGAAAGATGCTAAATAAATTAAAGTCAGGATGATGGCCCTGAAATTAAATTACAATTTCTGCTTGTATTAGGGTTGCAAAGGACTGGACAGTTTCTGAGTTCAGATCAGGAATTAACAGCAGTAAAACGGACATCTCAGGGTCATTTATACTAACTGTATTTAAACGTTCCATTCCATCTCACACACAGGTAATTAGCATCTTGCAGATGACAGCGGGGCTTTTGAGGATGTTAAAGAATATATTCCTCTTACATCCCATGAAGGTTTTCCGGAACTTCGCAACCCTATCAGGTATTTGTGCACTGTCTCTTTTCTTCAACCTATATTTCAAATTACCATTAATCAGCAGGTTCTGAGATTCATTAGAGGGTCAAACCACTTTCCCTGCCATCAAAAACGTCCCATTCGCTGAAAGCTGCTGGACATTGAGCTTTTTAGACTAATTTTTTTTAAGTACTAGTGCATCAACTGACACTTGATACAGCAAAAAACATCTCAGGCTGCTTAAAGTCATTGGACACGTTTATCAGCATCTTAATGTATCCACGCCCTGGAGGTTCTGAACCATGACATAAAACACATTTCCTCTGTCGACTTGCCGTTTAAGTAAGTTTTAGTCTCTGCTTTATGGTGCGGTATGGAGCTTTTATGGGTCGGCCAGCTCAGTTTGGACGACTGCCACCAGAAGGACTGATAGATGTTACTGGGCGACAATTTGGCGAGAAGACAAGAGTAGAGATATTGAATCAGACATGCGTGACTGCAGTTTTAACACTGTGGGGCAGATGAACGTATGGTGGCGGGCGCAGCGCGAGTAGCGACTTGGCCAATCAGCAGTGAGCTGCACGCTGAAGCTGAAATCTACTCAGCTCATCCTGGGGTTCAAGGGAGCATTCCTGCCACATGGACAGAAATCCCTGGAGGTTGTGATTTGACTGACTAAACTCATCCTTGAGTCCAACAAGTGATGAAATTCCACCTCTGTGCTGGTGCTAATAAGCTGATTCCAATCAGAAGTCAAACACAATGATACGTGTTTTTTTCCCCCACTTTCATTCATTTATTCACTGATGCATTTTACCGGAAACAATTGCCTTTATATTGTGGCATTTTGATTTCAAAGGGCAGTGCAGTGACTTTTGAAAAGAAAGAAGAGACTTGAAAAGAACAAACTTGGAGCTGCAGAAACAAACACTCTTGCTGGGACGCTGAATCGATTTCTGAGGGGCTTCCTTTAACTTTAACCTGATTTTGGCCATTTTATCCCCCAATAACAACTTCAGGCAGACACACACTCACCAATAAGACAAATTCCATTTCTTCAGGTTAGTCAGTATGTGTGTGGTTGTGATTTTGTTGGGATGCAATAACCAGCTGGATGGTCATAAACATCATTTGAGACCCTCAGAAATCATTTCAGCGCAATCTTGCACCCACAGACGGCTAAAAAGAAATTTTATCCATAACCTTGGTTAAATGGAGAAAATCTGCAGCAGCGCTGTGTGTGTGTGTGTGTGTGTGTGTGTTTATTCTGTTGAAGTTGTATTACTGTGGGCTAGCCAGGCAGAGCTAGAGTGTGTGTGTTCTTATAGATGTAAAATGGTGGTTTGTGTGTGTGCAGGTGTGTGTGTTAAAGTAATATAGCCTGGGTCTCAAGCCAGGTCTTTCCACCGTGAACTGGCCCTGATTACATTTCTTATTCACACCCCTTCCCTCCCACACACACACACACACACACACACACACACACACACACACACACACACACACACACACACACACACACACACACCTCTCCCTACTTTCATAAAGATGTATGTTGCTATCCTTTGCTGCACTGCTGTGCTCTCTGTGAATAGATTTGTTTCCTGTAAAATTTCTGTTTTAAATCAAGTAAATGAGTCAACTCAGCAATCACAACTGTGCGTGACGCGTCTTTACATTGGTGATAACCTTGAGTATAACAACTGTCTCTGTGGGGGGAGCCGAAGGGTTACAGTACCAGAAGAACACATTAAATTGTCCGCAGCTTCTCCTCCAAGCATAACTCAAGACTTCAGATGCATTCTAAGGGTTGACGTGAGCAAAGAACATTCCAGAAACGTGTGAGTCAGTCCCCCGAGTGTGTGATGTGCCGGGCTAACAATACAAAGTTTGTTGTATTTTCAATAAAAGCATTGTAGCTAATTAGCAGCAGCCATTTCCGTCTTTCTCATCGTACAAGGCGTCTGCATTTCCGCAATGATCCGTGACACAGGTCTGAAAAAGAACCCTGCAGCATTGGAGTTCGAGGACTTCAAAAGATCTCAGGACTTTCTAGCTGAAAGTTTCTGTCAGGCTGCAACAGAAGATGATCTTGGACTTTGGTGGAAGAGGTAAAAGCCCTGAGGCTGGTAAATGCTGAGCAGAAGAAGAGCATCAACTCTTTGGAGAACCAGCTGGCTGATTTGGTAGCAGCACCCAGACGGACGCCATTATAGTTGCTGGGATGAAGATCAAACCCTGTCACTACAGGGTAAAACACTCAAACTCAGACGTTCCTGAGTCCCTCTCTCTGCAGCTCTTGTATCAGCAGCTTTGGTTGTATGTATTTTTCTGGTTGTTCCTTCAGTCTTCACCATCACACCCACTTACTAAACTCACTGTGAACCCTCTGGACAAAGAGCTGTTATATTTGCATTTGAGACATGACACAGACTACGTTCCCTGACTGCAGACAGGATATTGTCCCCATTGTCACATGCTGCCGCTCAAAAATCTGACACACACGTTTAATTATGGTTGATGAATGACTATGAATTAACGTCAGGTGTTGGAGGGAGAGAAGGTGGTGTTTTCACCATCACTTTCACACCTCCACCCACCATTTATTGAGGT
>NC_141322.1:29955222-29980222 GCF_037954235.1 Aulostomus chinensis | reverse complement strand
AATCACAATGAAAATAAAATTAATGCCAACTCTGTGTGAAAAATTTAAGGGGAGTTTGGCATGTTGGACACAGATTTCTGCCAGGATTTTTTTTTTGTCTTTTACGTTTGGATAAAAGGATCCACAAATGAACACAGGTGGGATTATGTGGGCTCATACATAAAAATGTAATGCGCTTCCTCATCACCTACATCTACTTCAAAAGGACAAAAGATTTTATAAGCACAATATAAAAAAAAAACTTTCCATCTTTAAAGGCTCCATAAAAAAACTTTTTTTTTTTTAACAAAACAATGGCATTTTGAAGTTCAGACATGAAAGCAGTTTTTGCAACAAAAGCAGAAAGAAGCTTAGACTAAATCGCTCTTCAATAGATCAATTACATCCCCAGATTTGCTGTTGAAACACGGCGTTGATGCAAGATGTTCACAGAGTGCGATGTGCTCAAATGGCTCCCCGGGGTCTGTGCTCAAAGCATGCTGGTTTTTGGCTGTGTAGCTCTTAAATCTCTCTTTCATTTTTTCTTATCGGGTATTTTGTGTGTGTCGTCTCTTGGATTAAGACGTTCTCTGGGAGAAGATCTCTCCCAGTTATTTCAGCATCCATCAGCTCAGTTTACATTTGTAATTTCGACAGGTTTTTTTTGTTTTGTTTTGTTTTGTTTTCTAAAATCCAGCAGCAGAGATTTGATTGGATGGCATCGTGAGATAGCGTGTGTCCACATGTGGCCTGGAAACGTCTGTCATGAAACTCAAATCACAAGAACGGCTCCAGTCTACCTGGAATCCCTGATCCAGGTCTACTCTCCTTCTCGCCCACTACGCTCTGCATGCCAAAGACGCCTGGTGCTTCCAGCCCAGCGCTGCTCCAAATCTCTAGCCAGACTCTTCTCTTCTGTTGTTCCCAAATGGTGGAACGAACTACCGAACTCTGTGCGTTCTGCTGAGTCCCTTTCTACTTTTAAGAGACAATTGAAGACTCAATTGTTCAGAGGACACCGAGGCACTGAACCTGACTCTTCTCCTCTTTGTCCTGTGGGGTAGAATCAGTCAGAGGGTCCAAGACCCAGGACTTAGTGACTATGTAGCACTAACTGTGTTGTGTGATGTTGTATGTCTGTCAAAAATAAAAAAAATTTAAAAAAAAAGGGAGGGGGGGGGGTGACACTTCTTCTGCCACTAGATGGCAGTACCTGTGACCAAATCACAACTGAAGCACTTTGGCGCTTCCTATGGACTTTTCCTTAATTAAGTCTAAATTCTTGCTTGTGTTGTACGTCCCTTTGGACAAAAGCGTCTGCTAAATGAAATTGTAGAATTGTAGAATGAAACTCTTGTGCCAACTGTGTGTGTGTGTGTGTGTCAAACAGAATCGGTTATTCAGGTGCTGTTCTGTTATAATCCATGTTTATAAAGGGTCCAGTGTGTAGAACGAATTCTGGACTGTCAGGAGAAAGCGTCATAATGTTTGATCAGAATGAGCAGGTCTTCTATGCACGTCAGCAGGCACTATGAGTGACGCCTCACTCATGTCGCTTCATCTAAGCTAGCACCACCAGTGGCTAGGCTAGCACCGCTGACATCAATGCTAGCTCTGTCAGACACGGTGCTGGACGCCACTGAGCAGATGATTTTCAGGACTTCAGCTGTTCTGCTGCGTGCTCAGGGGTTCTGCCGCTCCCATCGGCCGTTTCTACCATTTATCCACATTTGAGTAAGCTAGGCAGCAAACTGGGAGCTAAAGCAACTCATGCTGTCCCACCCAGGAGGAACTGGACAAGCTGACAGTGCATCACCAGAAGAACTGCCCACAGCCAGTCTCTGCCCCTAAATTTTTGCAGTACCCTTGTACTGTAACTGTACGCATACTCCCCCTGGGGCTGTGGTCATATGCTCCTTTACTTTGGCCTGTCAACATTTCTGTGCAGAAGAAAAGAGTCAACTCACGAAATGTTTGGACCTTTATTGCCTTGTAAAAGGCTTAAGAGCCGCGCTGCATGGCTCCGTTTCCCAACACCCTGAAATATTCTCCTTAAAATTTGCTTCACTTGTTTTACTATCTTTTATTGACTCAGGCTGAGTTTATTTGCATGGTCCAATATCACAAACAGCTTTACAGGTTAATAAATTCAGCGGCTCCCTGAGAAGACAAACAAAAACTGGGGAGGTGAGGAGAGGTCAACCAGTGTCGGAAATAAGCAAGAGCCACGGGCCAATTCAGCCAAGAATGCCCCCAAAAACCACCACCCCAAAATCGCCCCCAAGTTTTTGCCAACAATTCATTAGTCTCCAGGCGTTATTAACAAGGTTGCACTGATTACGTGAACGCAAGGGTGCGCGCCCCCGCCTCTCACACGCAGACAACGCTCCTCACTACATATCATCATACCTGAAGCTGCTGTGCTGCGGTAGATCATGACCACTACTTGGTTAAGCCAGTTAAACTACCTACCCACTAAAGTAAACCAGTTACCGTTCCTCCACCAGATCCTCCCAAAACTCCCACAAACACGTGGACAAAGAGATGAACCCTGCCAGCAATGATTTTGACCTGGAAACTCAACCGCGACGAAGCGTCACCCTAGTTTGCTCCGGTCTGATCGTGTCTGGTAGCATGCAGCTGCCTGAGTGAGCGTCATATTACTTTGAGGTACTGTAACGTGACATCATTCACGGTGCCGTGACTGACTCGGTTAAATGGCTTAGCAAGGTAGCTAATATTTAAGCTAGGTTATCCTAACTTTCTTTAGCCTGCTAACAGAAAAAACCGAGGCACGTCATGGGAAACGTACCAAATTATTCTTGTATTCCACGAACTAGATATCATAAACTTACCATTGCGGCAAACGGCTCAGTTTTAGTACTCACGCACTTTTGGCTTCAATACTGTAGACGACCTCACTCTCACTCTGCGGGGTTGCTGTGGAGCGTGACGAGAGCGTCCTCTATTGGATACACAAGGACATCATTTCTAAGAATAACACCATGCTAACGGCATTTTATTACTAAAAATTAAGTGTTAAAATCAGCGTCAATCGGACAACTTTGGGACGATCACGATTCCGCTCGAATGGCTATAACTGGCCGATTAAATCAGCTGGCCGATGAATCGGTAGGGCCCTCAATAAAACAAGCTCTAACTACAATTTATTCTAGCGTCCCAAATCATTTGAAAAATGCCCCCCTTTTTCAGACTGTGGGGGCCAAAATTGCCCCCAAAATATTTTCTGAATTTCATACCCTGAGGTCACCAGTAACAAACTCGCGCTGGGTGGCTTGTTGATGCCACGCTGCTGATGTTTGCTCATGTCTGCTCAACACTGCTTGGCTTTTTAAATGATTGAATAAAACCGTAATCTAAAAAGTGATTTCTTTTTATGGTTTATAATCTGTACATTACCTCTGTGACTACACTAAATTTCAACTGAATTTTATGGTGACTGAAGATACACGCAAGCTCTATTTCCTCCACCTGGTTTCATTGCTCGTTCAATTCCAACAACCAACATTGTTCGAAAAGGAAATCTGGTCTTTTGGTTATTTGACCAGATTTTACCTCCACCTGTATTCAGACTGTGAAGGCTGCTCATCGAGTTTTCTGCTGTTCTACGAGGAATGGATGGGCTCCCCACACACATGCGCCTGAAGGCCTTTCTGGAGCCGCTATAATCCCCTCCTAATAAGGTGGTAAAGACAGGCAGATCGGAAATATTGATCAGACCTTCGGGGAACACCTTTCTGTTTCCCTCCTGGATGGGTAATCAGCGGCGAGCTGGTGTGAGTTATACACACACACATAAACCTGTACAATAAATCCCTAAGCCAGAGTTGACCTGTGGGAACTCTGAATCCCAAAAGCCCTTGCTGCACAAGTCATGGGTGGGTTGACCTATAAAAGATCGAAGACTGAGCATGTGACCACTGACACTTGGGACTACGGCTGAGAGGTTGTCATTTGTTCAGCTCTTCCCTCAGGTGCCTCATCCTTCAGTGTGTGTGTGTGTGTGTGTGTGTGTGTGTGTGTGTGTGTGTGTGTGTTAGAGACAAAAGGGAGACAGAGCTACAGCAGAAGTGTGTGTGTTTTTGTGTGGCTATAGAGCAAGAGAAGACAGTAAAACAGAAATAATAGAGAAGAGTTGAGACATGGAGGAAAGAAGAGACCACTGAAGATAAAGTGAAAAAGCTAAATAAATAAATAAATAAATAAATAAATGGATAAAAATGTGAGTTTTCCAAAGAAGAAGAAGAACAATAAAAGAAGCAAAGAGAAAAAAGGGACACATTGATTCTTGAGCTGTGATGCTTTTAGTGCCTTTGTGTCCCAGTGGACTCGGTTATTGACGATAGCACATAGAGCCACTCACAAATCCCCTACACCGGGTTTTCAAGCCCCCCCAAAACATTCAATTGATCACCCTCCCTCCACCCCCCAAGAGGCTCCAGTAGTTCTTACAGGAGGATAACCGGTAATAACTGCTGATGCTGTTACGGGGAGACCCAGTCTGAGGGTCTCCCCGGATGGACAGGTCACTTGAACATCAAACGCTAACGCCAGAGGTTGCTGTTTTATATCCAAAAACCACCTCCTCAGTTGTGTTGCTGTTGTTGTAACCATGACGACAGACACCCCCTCACCTAAACCGTGTCGTTAATCAAATCCTTGACCTTCCCTTGATGGTTGAGGTGGGCTGAAAGTGGGTTGAGAGACTTTTGTGAAATAAAAAAGTGCTTGTTACCCTCCCTACCCCCCATTATTTGACACAATTACATTTGACTGTAGCTTGACGCATGACATGGTTTGTTTCCCAGAACCATCAAAGAAGTCATCCATCAAAACTGTTTGGAAAAAGGCCAATTATTCGATAGTCCATCACGGCTAACTTGGACCAGGCTAGCTGCTGGTCAGACATCTCTCACATCGAGCTTCTGGCTCTGCTGCTCTTTTGTTCCCAGCCTGTCAGACTGTCTGAATACTTTCTCTCTCTGTCAGGCTTCAGTAGAGGAATGTTGAACAACATCCACATACCAGATGAATATAATAAAAATGAGCTCCGTGGTGCAAGAACAATCCTCTCCGTGACTACTGAAGAGAAATACCAGTGCTGCATTCCATGAGCAGAAGCTAAACCAGAGATTCAGGTTCAGAGGAATGATAAGTCTGAATGTGCTTCAGACATGTGCGACAGCGAACAAAACACTCCACACTATATCGGACAAACTCACACTTTTGATCAAAATGTTATTTAAAGTAAGAGCGTAAATTCAGTGGTATTTTGCCATACGAATGAAGATGATCCTGGGTTGCCAAGTGTAGGATGAGCGTGACCAGGATGTGATCTTTCCCTGCATCTCTGGAGTCCACAGATAATCAGCAGTGCACAACGGCGTGCGCAAATTGAAAACCCAAACATTTGTAGGGGGAGGGGCCAGAGTTTGTCTCGTGTCTTACTATCTATGTGAGGACAAATGTCATTCTGAAATCAGAGAAGACATTCCTGCATTTTTGCAAGTCTGTCCCTGTTCATGGCCGCACACCTCCTGTGATTAGAGGCTGGAAAGCAACTGACATCATCACTGGCAGCAACAAGTAGCCAAACAGCCAGAGGAGGAGATGAGGCATCAACCAAAAACTCGGAGTGCTGCAGAAGAGTTGGGGGGGCGACTTCAGTGTCACCACAACTTCGCTTTGTGATGGCAGCCGCACCGAGCCTCTCCGCAGGAACCGCCGCTTGCAAGAAATGCTTTAGAATTCAGGAGTGCGGGGTGACCTGATGTACCTGAAGCATGAGAGGAAAATGTTCTAAGCTTGTGTTGGTAACGGAACTTAATTCAGGCACTGAACAAAAAAACCCATTGATTTTGTTGACGGATATTTAAAAAGTGAATATTTTTAACCGCCATTTTTCAGAAGCCCTGCCAGTGTTTGGTGCAAATTCTCATATCAGTAAATTATAGTTTATCTTGAATACAAATGAAATATCTGGTATTAGTAACGCTTTAATAAGTCTCCAGGAAATTAATTTAATCTATTTGGTGTCTCTTGGAGAGACGGAAACCAGTGAGTGTGTGTGTGTGTGTGTGTGTTTGCACTGTATATGTAATTGTACGTCTATTTCCTTGTGTGTATTTATCTGTGACAGATGGCTCTCTGGCAGTGTGAACTAAATGTGAAAAATGATAATAATAGTGGAACGCTGGTCGATGTGATGCAGATTCATGTGACAAACTGAATTGAGTATTACTTTCTCATTGGGATATTGATTTACCCAAAACAAACACACACACACACACACACACACACAAATGCACACTTTTGGAAACACACAGGTAACAACTGACTGACGTGCAGAAATACAGAATTGAACAGACACACAAACTTGGTGCATGTTGGCAGCCTGCAGAGACACAAGCTCACAGAGACGTGTAAGTGACACACACGATGTGGAAATAGAAGAGCGCTTGTCCTCTCTCTCTCTCTCACTCACTCACACACACACACACACACACACACAACACACACACAGAGCTATTTGGTAGCCATATATCAGTGGCTTTACGATTGCTCTCAAGTGTTCCTGATCTCCTCCCTGTAGCACTGAACCTGTGGGTAATTGGCTTTTTAATGACTTGTGCATTTCCAACCATTTCTCATCTTGGTTCTTTGCCTTCTTGAGCCTCATTGGACAGTCGGAAACAGAAGTTGTCTTTCCATTTATTAAGCGAATTATGAGCAAAGGATAACAGTGCATTTGCTGTTTTTCCATCAACTGGTTCGGCGTGAATGAAATGTACTGCGTGACGACGCCATATGTGAACATACGTTCTGCTGTTTGCTGTTCTTTGCTGTTTGGGCAAACTGTAATTGGTCAAAAGTACCAGCTCGTACTGGACGAGCTGTGCAGAGGCAAAGACAAAGTTTGGGGATATTTGTGAAGACAGTGGTTGGAACAACCAGTCAGTCACGTGAGTTAACGACAGAAGGGGTTTCCATCATGTGTCCATATCAACGTCCTCCTCTTGTGGTATTCACAGCACGACTTCTTTGCAAAACTGAGAATTTTGCTGTTTCCATTCATCTTTCCTTGTAAGTTTTATAAATGCACATCAAAATATGTGGACAGAACCTCAAGAGGGATGGAGGTTGCGGGGGGGGGGGTAAAAGAAGGGAGAGAAAATGAAAGAATAAGATATTAATAGGAGATGTCCAATCACAAAGGCCAGAATGATAGAAGACAAATTCCAATCTCTCTGAGAGGAAATCTTTCAAACTGACACAGTCAAAAGAGAGTCATCGAATTGGGAAAATAAATAATGATCTCAGCTCAACATGATCACCCTGATGAATGGAGCCATTTCATTTTTAGAGACACCCACCCCCCCCAAAAAAGAAGTAATATCAGGAAAATGTTTGTCTGCTGTGACCCACCAATATGTCAGAATGGCTGTTGCTCTAACACACAGAGCGCCATTACTGCCATTACCGCCATTACCGCAGGAGTTGAGTGGGTTTTTTCCTCCTCGGATGAATGTGGACACAACAGTCAAGCTTTGCCTACTGTTTTGTTGTTGTTGTTGTTTTTTTTTAAGCACTAGTGGCTTCTGCTTGTAAATTTGGACATATTTGGCAAGAAAAAGATGCAAAAAACAAACTGAATGACTATAAAAACTGTTTTAATATTAAAACAGAGGTTATGCAAGCCAAAAGTGATGTTGACATCCACGACATTCATGACTTTCTGAAAGATTTGGGTTTGAAACCATGAACAAATCTTCTTTTTTTTTTTTAATTAAAAAGTTAAATAGAGATAATCAATAATAAGTGAGTAGACATCCGGGGCTTTGTTTATGTCACTGATTCCATGAGCAACTGGGGAAAACGTGGTGATACCTGGAGGATTGCAGTTCCTGTCAGACAGTGGCCCTCACATGTTGTACACAGTGTTTATACTTATTAATGCACAGATATGCTGTTCATGAATTTCCTTTACATATGTAAATGCTGTTTCTCCCTCCTGGACATGTGTCACCCGCAGAGGTCAAAGGCAAAGCAATGGCCATAATTTCATCCAGGTGTTTGTTTTACATGAATTTCTGTGCGATAATCCAGACAATTGTGGTTTGACTTTATATTTGAGCAACATACAATTTTCGTTGAGTTTAATAACAAACTCTGGATGGGCGTGTACAACACAGCTTCAAGATCAATTCACTCATTCACTCGCAGAATCTCTGGGACGCCTTGAAGGAATGTTTTTCAAATTTGACACAAACATCACCGGGAGTCAAGGATGAGCTGAGAAGTTTTCGACTGCTCGTCTCGTGTGATGGATGTGGTCAGACAGCTGCTGATGACAGTGATTATTAACAGTCACCGCTCACATCACACATCCCGGACCAACCCGCCGTGTTTCAGCTTTGAGACTTGCCGGCATGCCTCCCGGTGGGGAGAAAACATTCCTATTGGCAGCTTTGTTCTGTCAGAGGTTAGCATTCGTTCACAAAGGTTAGATTACATGTACACGTGCTTTGCAGAAACAAACAACGCCCACATTTGATTGTGGGGCTGAGAGTGTTTATGTTTGTCTACAGGCCTCCCTATACAACACATGAGCAGTTTAATATCTGCATCCTCACAAGGCTGTGTCATGGTGTGAGTGCAAGTGCTCAACAGTACGTGCATGTTTTTTCCTTTCAACCACTGTTACCTACGTGTGTGTGCAGCATACCAAAGAGATGTTTGAAAATTCTGCTTCTGGAGGAGACACACACGCGCGCACACACACGCGCGCACACACTCGCGCGCGCGCACGCACACACACACACACACACACACACACACACACACACACACACACACACACACACACACAATGACAGAAAGACTAAAAGTGAAAGAGATTCCCCACACAGAAAGCAGAAAAGTGCTTTGAAGTAACTTCCCTGCAGGTGTGCCAGGCATTCAGCAGTCGACACACTGACTCCAAAACCAAAAACAACAACTAGTGTTTACTCCTGGCCCACTCACTTCCACCGAAACTGAGGCGGCCGCGATGACTGGTTAGCTCGGGCGCCGAGAAGATGCAAGCTCATGTTACAGACCAAGTACCGTACGCAACACTCATCGGTCCGCTTGCTCTTACTGGCCGTTCATTGCTGTTCCTTTGGCACAGCAGGATTTCAAATAAAGATGGGTGAAGCAAATGAAAGTACAGGTTTCACTTTATAGACTTGAATTTGCACAATCAAAATTCCAATCCAGAGATTAATGGGAAGATGCCCCCCCCCAGCTGTACGTATTTACTATGGTCACATCCGTCCTGCAGATGATGGTTAAGGCTTGTGTTTAAATTTTCATGTTCTTCATCACATCCAACACCCAAGTCATAACAGTCTTAAGGCACAATCTCATCTCTGCCAGGTTTACTGCCTTTACACATTGCCTTGTATACATCAATAAATGATAAAAAAAAAAAAACGTGTCTGAGTGTGTGAGAGGGTGTGTGCATGCAATTCCACGTGCTTAAATGCCAATTTCACACTTGCCTACACATATTTGTTTATGCTTATGTTCATGTGCCCTGAGTCTGTGTGTGTGTGTGTGTGTGTGTGTACGTCTATATCTACCTATCAATACAACGTGGCGCGCCGTGTGCTGCTGATGCATCTTCTGTAATGTATTCATTACTTTCCGCCATGCATCATCACATGTGTTATTTTATACGAGTTGATTCTGAAGCCTTTATTATGTGCCGCATTCATGAAATGTTGCGTTTGACAAAAGTGGAGTGATCTGAAGGCATCGGCTCACGGAGCAGTAGCTGCTTATTGACAGAACAATCTGCAGTGCTGAAATATTGACAGGATTTTAATGCACCAGTTGTCTCTCATGACAGACGCAGTGCTGGAATGAAGCTGTTAATTCCCTGGCAAGTGTGTACTATCTGCTGGAAAGTGCATTTATACACTCTCAAAAATGATATTAGAAAAAACAGAGAGTTCTGAACACAGAAGTTCCTGGAAGATAGAGAGCGTGCGCATTTATAACATCGGGGCCCCTCACTTGTTGTAATGTGATAAATGAAGTGTAAAAGAAAGACAAACTAATTGAATCAATGTCATACACACATAGAGGAGAAGTGTCCCCCCCAAAAAATGGCATTAACAGCTGGGAACTAGATAATAACTTGCTTTAACCAACTTCAGCCTTGCTCATTAACACCAAATACTCTACGAACTGCTACAAAAGTATTGTAGGTCACTACAAGCGTGTAAATGTACTTTCTTGCTCCTCATTGTGTTTTTTCACTAAAAGTCTCACTGCAACCAAGGACTCAAACAGCTGAGCAGCGATGTCGTGGCCAATGGGATCCGATGAGTCATGTTTCCTGCCATTCCTGATAAAAAAAAATGCATGATGCTGGTGAGTAGCAACGCTGAATGGAAACCGTTCGGTCCAACTGCTTCAGCATTGAGATTGTTGGGTGAACGGGGTTGTGGGTTGGCAGGTTTTCCAGGAGTATAAGGGTTGAATGTGGCGTGGGTGAATAGTTTCTCACATATGACTTGGCACACCAGATAAACCAAAAGCCAAAAAAAAAAAAAAAAAAGGTTCAATATTAAAAATCAGAGACTTTCTCTCAGAATTTCTCCTAATGTGCATTCATGAAAGAACATAAAGAAATGTTTGATGGCAGCTATTGCACTCGTTAGCAGGCTACATGCTAACATTAAGCTAGCACATTCCCACATCTGTGGCAGTAAACAACCGAGAATCTGTGTGGCGGCTCTGTAGGACCCAGTTCCAGATGCACATTCCCAACACGCTGCACACATGTCCAAAGAAAGCTCCTACAAGCAGACCATGTGCATCCCAAAGCTCTTACACATCCATCCATCCATCCATTTTCTTTCGCTTATTCCTATTAAGGGTCACGGAGGGCTGGAGCCTATCCCAGCGTCTACGGGCGAGAGGCGGGGTTCACCCTGGACAGGTCGCCAGTCCATCGCAGGCCCAACACATAGAGACAGACAACCATTCACACTCACATTCACACCTACAGAGTATCAATCAGCCTCGTCCCCAATTGCATGTCTTTGGACGGCAGGAAGAAGCCGGAGCCCCAGAGAGAACCCACGCAGGCACAGGGAGAACATGGAGACTCCACACAGAAAGATCCTGTTCCGAGCCGGGACTCGAACCCAGAACCTTCTTGCTGTGAGGCGACAGTGCTGACCACTGCACCACCGTGCGGCGCTCTTAGACATAAAATTCTAAATTTGGAAAAAATTCAAAATTCTGATAATCCCTCCAGAATATAATCTTCACAGAATTATGAAACCTTATAAAACCCTGACAGATACTGCACATTGATAGAGAGGGGGACACCCTTACTGGCATCACTCTAATCATAACAATCATTTTATCTTTCATCTGATTTTACGTTTCGGTTTTCTTTGGAGCCTATCAAGACAAAAATTTGGTTCAAATGGAGATGTCACCCCCCCCCCCCCCCCCACACACACACACACCCCATGTGCACTGCATGAGACATGCATGAGTAAATCTATATAAGAGCTTATTTTCCTTCCAGCCTCAAGGAGAAAATTGCTCTGGGAATATTACGGCTATTTTTATAACCCACTGCTGTCTGTACAGACACAAACGCACAACACACAGGTAGGCACACGCACACCCACAACATCAGTGGGCTCAAAGGCACATTTTTGACTCACGCGCTGTAATGTGGATCCCACAGCTGGGTGTGGGGTATGTAATCTACCCACTAACTGCAAATGAAGAAAGAAACACATCAGGGGCCGAGATTAGATGGAGCTGGCAGAGATGGAAAATGAAACAGGCTGGCGATGATGTCTTTGTGCTTCTCTCGCTCTCTCTCCACTCCCCTTTTCTTCCAGGTTGTCTGTCATTTTCAGACATTATTGCCTTTCTCTTAGTGTTGTCCCTCTCAGTCTACCTCTCTCTCTCTCCCTTTCTCACACACACACACACACACACACACACACACACACACACACACACACACACACTCGAACATAAACACAGAGAGTTATCACTGGCCTACAGGGACCCATTACTTCTGTGATCCAAGGCTTTTATATGGTGGCTTGGTCTTAAAAACGGGCATTTATTGCTCCCCCTGATAAATCGTGTGTGAGTGTGTTGTTTGTGGTGTGTTAGTTATTCATTCAGTCTTCTGTTTGCTCTGCTCTCGTCGGGAGAGCCAGACATAGATAAAAGCCTCCACATGAACATTAATATTGTGTTTGTAGATTTGTTTTCTCTGTGTAAGTGTGTGTGTGTGTGTGTGTGTGTGTGTGTGTGTGTGTGTGTGTGTGTGTTTATGAGGGTGAGAAAGAGTCAAGTTTAAAGAGTCTGACATGAAAAAGAAAGAAAAACAGTAAAGATTAGTAGGGAGTAAAACTGCTTCACAGTAATTATACTTATAATCACTCATTGCTAATAAAGGATGTAGGGTGTAGTGAGGGTCCGTCGGTTATTAAAACCCGAAGGCAAATCTGTGATTCCTGATACTGACTAAACATAATTCAGATTAATTCAAGACACAGCGAGAGACAAGATTATATTAGCATGAACCCATTTGTTTGAACATTATTTTTATCATGAAGAAAAACAGAAAAGTTCCAGCCTGGTCTGATCAAAAGATGTATCAATATTTCATTTTATATCACTGCATGTTATCACAACACCTTTTTTTTTTGTTTTTCATGTGTAATATCACTCCATTGAGTCTCTGCAGACTCCTTCTGTACACACCGAATCATTTCACTCTTAATTCTCACAGAGTAAAGAAACCAGATGTCTGGTTTCCACCGCGTTTCTGGCAACGTAACGAGATGTCGGGTCATTTTGAGCCGCGTCTCAAACACCAGAAGCAGCTGTTTTTGCGTGGGATGCAGGCACGTTTCCAGCTGTTGTTTAAGCTGAGAAATGAGGTGTTTTTGACGAATCATCAGGATATGACCCTGACCAGACCTTAACCACTGTGGTGTCAAAACAATCATGAAAATGTTGCTTTTTTGATGCATTCACAGTTCTCACTTGCAGCTCTCATTGCTGTAACTTGCTCTGCCCTGCAAGGGAAGCTTCAGTGGAAGCAGGAGACACGCCTGCATGTTCCTGCGCATCGCCAGCGCAAATCTCAACCAGAGCAACATGGCCGACTCATGAGACGATGATGAAACTGCTGATGGTGACGGAGGATTCTTTCAGCACAGACGTGTTCCTCACTCTCATGACCTGAGCAAGAATTCCTGTTTTAGTTTTTTGGCTGGTTGTCTCAGATTTTTGCAGGCAGGGTTATTGGTGCATTTCATACACAGCTGCAATTCACAGTGCAACAACATCTTTTAAATTCGTGAAGAGGCTCCATTATCAAGTGAAATGACTCATCTTATTTTCAGTCTCGCTGGCACAGCTGACAGCTTGATATGCTGTAGCTGGAGTAATGAAGAGATTTCACCAGCCAGGTAATCCATGTATCTTCATCTCAGCCTCTATAACTACATGATAATGGCTTCACTCTGACAGAGACTGACAGCTGCATGCGGGTCTTAGAGCGGCGTTTCAAGGGGAACTGCGGTCCCAAATTGCCCCTAAATGTTCCTAAAAGGGATCTCCTCCTTAAACGTAACCAGACCTCACCATCGCCTCAAACCAGGAGAGGCTGTTTTTGTTCCTGTGTCAGATATGAGATGATATCTTATTCACTGGTGACATTGCTGAGATTTGAGGTCCATCTGCACAGTGATGGATGGAATGGGTTGATGTGACTAGTTGTTCCCGTGGTAATCACATTGTAAACCTCACACCCGGCAACACGGATGTCCTGGCCAGAGTCGGCCTAGACTGTTGGACCGGATCCTTCTCTCCTCTCCATGAGCACAAACAAGAGGCGGGTGCAGACCAGGGGAAGTATTTACAGTGTATTTTTATTATTATAATTACTGTGCTTGAGGCCGTTGCTTCGTTAATGGAGCATTTAGATGTCCTGGTCATTAATCGCGGTACTTGGCATGCAAACGTATATGCAAGGATTTGTTCAGTGTGCACAATGCAGAAATTAGGCAACATGTTGTGTAATTACTTTTCAAATGTTGCAATGAAAACATTTATCATCATTGTGTGAGGATGTGTGATGTATTAGGTTTCCCAATAGCTGGCAGCTTAAATTAAACTGCAGCCTGAACTTTGACTTCCAGCTTGTAATCACCATGTAACAACCATCCATCTTGAGCTTAAATAAACTACTGAGCGGTTAAACAAAGTCAAGATGACTTTTATTCACGAAGAACAATTTGAAAACAGTTGAAAAGGAGGAAAGTGATTGAATCCAAAGATGTTTCTGGAGAGGAACGGAAATTAAAAAGATTATTTTCTCATTTTTGAGACGGAGAGCAGGCGAGTCGCTTCTAACCACAACATCTCAGATCAGCTGAACACAGCGTCACAGAATCTCTCACCCTGTCTGACTCTCGGGGCTGCACGCCGCCCGTTCTAGTCCCAACACCTTCTTGACCACAAAACACACATTTCTCCTTCCCCTGACAGCAGCGTAAAGCCATTTACATCAATTTAAGACACTCCGGGAGCGGCTCCTGGTGCTGAGGGAGTGACACGCATGCAAGCTCAACTCAAGTATGTTGTTTTAAACTCAACCCTGATGGTTGCCATGGTTTGTGTGATGATGTCACAAAGCACCGACACTATCCGCAATCTCGCACGCCATTCTCAATTCATCCCGACTGTCAATAAGAATCCTGACTGTCGTCTTGACCATGAAGCCAGAATCTTGACCCTGTCACAAAGCCATTCAATCACAAAGTGACCAAACAGAGAAAACTCAGAACCGACTGTCCTCCTTCATGATGATTTGCTGTTTCTTAAACAATGCACGTGCCAGAGTGGTTGTTGGGATAATTGAGGGAGAGCCAGATGGACCTGCAGAGTTCCCTTGCTTACATATACATGTGACAAAAAAATGCTGGACAGCCAGCAGCTAGAAGACCTGAGCTACTTTGATCGGACGTGTGATACCACTGACCAGATGGGGGAAAAGATGAACTGCAGCATTCTGTACCCAAACAAGAGCAACAGCTGGCCAACATAAAGAGCATTAATCAGTTTTAAATCATAGAGGGAGGGACTTGACCCGGAACATATGTTTGGAGCAGTCTCTTCAAAAAGAGGACAGGAAAAAAACAACTGTTTGGGTCTGCCTGGCTGTTAATGTACTTCAAGAGTTGTCATTTTCCACTTCTCCCCAAAGCTAACCCTTTACAGATTTTCTCACACCTCTTGCAAAAATAAAATGTAGTGATTTACGCAACATCTGCCTGTCAGCCTGTCAATGTGTCATTATCGCTTTGTGTCATTTGTCATTTCTCCAAACCAACCTCCTTTACTTCATGCCTGCCCACAAATTACAAATGCAATCAAGTCGACCCTGACAAGGGCCCTTGAATCACCACCGGCGCCCAAAAAGCAGACAGGATATTTAACCTCTGCACCCATCAGCAGCCACTTGATGCACACGCGCGCACACACACACACACGCGCGCGATTAATGTTATACGGCTGTGACACGCTATAATTTAGAAGTGTATTTCTGATGGCAGCATTAAACAGGCGTGATGGTGTGTGTGTTTGTGCATGTGTGTACTGTGTATAAATGTGTGCGTGTGCTAAATATGTCTCACAACTGAATGGCGAGGCACTCTCTGATTAGTACTGATTTGTTTTCAGTCTCTCGAAGGAAAAATAAGATGAGCAGTCACACGAAAACACACACGTACAAGGAAGAATGTCAAAATACAACTTGAGATGTTCCCGGCAGTTCAAACACTCTTTCCTGTCAAGCTGTCAAATCTAAAAAAATAACATCGATGAAAATTTAGGACAAAGTTGCCTCAGGAGGAATGAGTGTCTGGGAGAATGAAGGTGGGAGGAGAGAGACAGAGATTGGGAATAAGAAGAGAAAAAAATGAAAGTCATGAAAGAAAAAGTGAAGACACGCAGAGCTGCCAGGCTTTCTGCAACACAGTTTGGTCCTGTCAATGCAAATATCAACACTGAATATGACAGGATACACCTGCAAACACACAGTTTTCCTCTGGCATTGACAGCTGGGCTTGGGCTAGTTTTTAAAGTGCCTAAAACCACAAAAACGGCGAGAAGTGAAGGTATATTTCATTTGGCTGTCAGACTATTACAAGCCTGCAAAACACCAGAGACAGGGGTTTAAGATTTTTGTGCATTTGCGCATTTGAAAGACTTAAAAGCGATTCACTATCAAAGAGATCCGCTGACACGTGCTGATGGCATCTGATGAGGATGAACTCAGGCCCGGTTGAGACCCGGTACCAACATCTGTGAGCGACCTGTGTTGACTGAGTTTCATGATGAGTGAATCTCATTCTCTCTACACCCACGTGACTGCCCTTTAGCTTATTTACAACCCTAACGTTTCACATTTTAACTGCGATAATTTGAATTCATAATGTGATCAAGTACCAGATCAGCTGATCAGTGAAAAACCCTGACTTTTAATTTGCGACCGCGCCATAAATTTCCAGTGTCTATCAGCTGGGAATATAAAGTAAGAGAAGTCACGATGGTACAATACAGACTGGGTCTGTTCTTTGGTGTGTTCTTGACAAACCAAACCACCAGACAAGATTTTTGCTACACCTTGACACCATTCATTGTTGTGGTGCTCGGTGACGATGAACATATCGAAATGATTTGACACATCACCCTCCTGATGAAATGTCACTGTGATATACTTTTATAGCCTTTTCAGTATTTCAGGTCTTTGAGTACCCACGCACCGTTGAGCCATGCAACTGTGTTTAAAGCTAACAATACATCCACTTGTGGAGATTTGCGCATAGATTTCAATTTGAATTTGTCATTTCAGACATTTTTATCTGTACGTGTCATTTACATCCGGAATTAATTCCCTTGTCATTTTTCAAAGAATTATCAGAAATGCTACTGTCATATTTTCCTCTTATCGGTTTCATTGTCTGAGCTGCTGCAGGGGTCCATTTCCCTTCAGGGATCATTAAATCTTCATTCACAGGGAGCCACCACATCATCTGTCACCACGCAAACCACAAATGAACATGTTTCTGTTGTCGTGCGATTTCAGATCCACTGAGATTTTCTACTTTTCCTCCTTCCTGCCAAAGAAAAAATAAAAGTCAAACATTTGTAAGGAGTGTGGGGAGTGTGAGGATGGCGTGTCAAGAGCAGACACAGAGCTTTATGTCTTGCTGGCCAGTGGCTCCTTTGTGCTTCCGTGGGGGTCCTTAGAGTGAGTCGGGTCTTTTTTTTGTGGTTCAGCATCTAAAAACCTCAAGGGAGGGGTCTGGTCACATGACCTCTGATTTCTTTGTTTTAGAGACAAGCTTTGTTTCTTGTCTTATTTGAGAACACAACATGTTCAAAACATTCTTTCTCTGGCTTTAACCCACGTAGCAAATATGTTGCATGCACAGACTTTGATTCAGTTGTAAGAACAGATCACGGTGGAGTGTGTGTGTGTGTGTGTGTGTGTGTGTGTGTGTGTGTGTGTGTGTGTGTGTGTATCCATTCCTCTCATTCATCAACTAACTCTCGCTCTCCCACCCCCATCCTCCTCCTTCTCCATCTCCCTCTGATCATTTCTTATGTCTCAGATTGTGGCCATGTTGATGGGTGCTGAAAACATCAACGGGCTTTGATGTCGGATGTTTACTGCTTGTGTGAGTTTGTCTCACTCAGCCTGTAGTTTGAAGGTAATAAGAGGTACGAGCTGCGAGTGTGTGTGTGAGTGTGTGCGTGTCTCTTCTCTCTTGGCAATTTGTGGTTTGCAAAAGTTTTAACATTGAGTTGAAAGCGGTTGCCATCTTATCTTCATTGTTATTTTCAAAGTAGTTAGCAGAGCTCATAATACCAGAGCTGTGAATTGGCGTGTCAGTCAAAGAGCAGCTGAGTACAACTGTTAACAAAGAACCGCAGCAATCATGCGTGCGCGGGCTTTAGCCTTCATTAAATGAAACATATGAAGTGTAATGTGTGTTAAGCAAATTAAACTGAACCTTCTGGTGTGCCTTCCTCCAACAGATCATTTGCTGTTGTTGCTGCTGCTGTCTATTCATTAGTTTTGTTTGTTTGTCAGCGCAGGTTTACAAAACTACCCAGCTGACCTTCATGAAACTTTGGCTGAAGCCTGGACCACAGAAGAGCTCATGCAGTTTTGGAGGTGGATCTGGATCAAGGAGCAAATCCAGGATCCTTTTGCACGTGTAAATATCAAAATGGACCTTTATGAAAAAATAAACAGGTATATTACAATGAGTACGATTTGTATTTGTATTCAATCTTTTACTTAACCAGGTAAGTAAGAAGACACAGCCGGCAAATAACATTATCGCCCACTCAGCACCTTTACACAGTGTCATAAAAAGAAAAGTGGAAAAGCAGGTGTGAATTAAAGCAGTCCAGCATGTAAATGCTCATCATGATAGTTGACACCAAGTCAGAGTCATGGCGCCGCTTTTTTCCACTTTTATTATACAGATTATCAGAAGAAGAAAACAAGTTTGATATTCAACCACTGTACTGGCTCTGGAAAACAAAACAGACTGTAACACAACATCTATACCGACACAGACGGAGCAACGCTCGACAATCTTGTCATATCAATAAGTTGTCAAGGATGAGGATTTCATCATCCACCACGTCAATGCAGAGATGATGAGGGAAGAACTCAACAAAAGCACTCATTCAAATCCAATCACGATTAGCCAGGAGATCAATACGCCAGCAAGAATGTCGTTGATGACGGCATCGTCGTCAGGAGAGTGAGAGACAGAGATGGAGAGAGCGGCCGTGCCAATCCATCCAGTCTGATCCACAAGCTGTCAGGAGTGTTGCGCTCCATGATAACGTTATCAGCTTTATTAATATTGCAGAGGAGAGGTGAGGAAGAGGAGATTTGAAGAGGACTCTTAAGCATTACAACCGAGCATAAACTTGTTTGTTTGTTTTTTTGGTGATATTTAATTCACTCAAAAATAAGTTGGCATTATTTTGAAAGGTTTTCTACTCAGCTTTTTGTAAAATACAGTGAGGAAACCCTTGATTTCTAAGAGTGTAGTTTACTTCTGTCATAGACGGACGAGAGGCACTGTGTTGTCATGAGTCATTTCATACTTCAAAACTAGAAAGAGGATAAGAAGAATACAGAATATGGGCTGGACAGACAGTCTGATCACAACCTGCAACAAAATAGGTCTTCCATCACCCAGATCAAGAAAACAATTAAACATTCTTCTTTCAAACATTTTATGATGAATACATTTTGCTTGGACCGCTAACTTAAAACCCATAGATAGATAGATGGATAGATAGATAGATAGATAGATAGTTAGATAGATAGATGGACAGACAGATAGATGGATAGATAGATAGATAGATAAATAGATGATAGATAGATAGATGGATAGATAGATAGATGATAGATAGATAGATGATAGATAGATAGACAGATGGATAGACAGAGTATCATGTTCCTCCTGCTCATTTTGGGCTGTGTAGTATATCATGTCAGTGAGCAAAAGTCTAAAAGTCTTCTACTGTAATGCGAGGGACAAAGCCACTGACAGACAATTTGTTCCTGTCGAGCCTTATCAGATCTACAGCTGCCAGGCTAGTGTGCAGTCAATAAGCTGCCCATGATGTGAAGGCCTCATAGGCCGTGATGGCTATCGCCCCTGACAACCACCACCCGCAATGATAGATGAGGCAGATAAGTGACATGAGATGTACAGACAGAGAGAAACAGACGGGCGTATCGCCTCCCATTCAATGGTATCAGATCTTCAATGCAAAATCTGGGTCGGGTGAGTGGAGGCTACACATCATCATGAATCAGAGAAAACGGTGGCAGTGGACAAAAGAACTGACAGACAGTATATGCCATTATCCACATAGCTGAGGGACGCTGTACGATCAACAGAAGACAGTTCCAGGATGTGGTATGGTGATATTGCGGCTATCCATCCATCCATCCATCCATTTTCTACTGCTTATCCTGTTAAGGGTGGAGCCTATCCCAGCAGCCTTCCCCCTGGACAGGTCACCAGTCCATCAGGGCCAACACATCGAGACAGACAACCATTGGCTCTCCCAGCCACGCCTACGGTCAATTTAGAGTCTGGATTAACCTGGTCCCTCTTGATGTCTTTGGACTGTGGAGGAAGCTGGAGTACCAGAGAGAACCCAGCAGGAACAGGGAGAACATGGAGACTCCACCCAGAAAGACCCCGTGCTGCAGCCAGGGCACGCAATGAACAACAGAACATGTTTTAACATTCAACGTCCTCACAAGTAGGTGTCTTTATCTCACCGAGACATATTTACCTCTTGCGTAACTTTTGTGAACGTCTGTGACCCCAGACTGCAGGAAGCGCCAGTCACGTGCATTTAGCTTGAAGCTAACAGAAGCTAATGGCTAGCAACAGCTAGACTGCCCAGTCACATCCATTCAAGCATATCCGCAAATAAATTTGGGTGTGTACACACACACACGCACACACACACACACACACACACACACACACACACACACACACACACACACACACACACACACACACACACAAAGCTATTTTCTTCAAGCACAAGTCTATTTTGTGCGTCTACACCTGTTTGGTAATTTGTTGGTGCTGATACAATACATGTATGTACCAAAGTGTGTGTTTTTGTGTGTGTGTGTGTGTGTGTGTGTGTGCGTGTGTGTGTGTGTGTGCGTGTGTGTGTGTGTTGGGCGGCGGGGTAGTCTCTGTGCTGATTAGGTGATGTAATACCTTTCCCCATTTCAGCATGAAATTGCATTTATGCTCCGACCACCTCTTATCACAACCGCAGGGCAATTTTCATGGCTTCACTAGGCAGAGGTGCAGTAACATATCTCCAAAATCACAAAACACCTTTCAATTACTGCAGCATCGTCCCAGTCCATTCACTATCCACTCTCCCCATCTCCTGCAGACTGATGTGTGGCTCAAAATGCAGTCTATCATGAGACTGAAGATGGTTCGTACAGACGATTTCGCTCACATGAGCATCATCTGGAGTGATTAACGAGATTCATTTACAGTCAGAGTGTGGTTCCATAATTTCACAGCAGACACAACCTCATTAATAATTTAAATCTGTAAACAGGGTGGCAGGATCGATCAGGATCTGACAAAAATTCATCTCAAATAGTTTCTCATAGAGAACTAGTACTACTGCTCTCAGCTTGGTGGAACATGGTTGTCCTCAGGCTGAGACTTGATCCATTAAAGTCAGTTTGCGTATAATCAGAATATTCTTGTGGATCGTGTGGATTATCGCTGCGTGTACTACTACCTACTTACTAATTACCAATTAGAATGCAACCTTGTTGTCAAGTAGAAGTACTTCACATGAGCTGAGTATACTAAACTACAATTAAAATCAATGTATATCCTGGTACAACATGGTAATTCCTCATAAGCGTCACACCCACACGCACCTGACCTTTGTGTTTGAGCTCGACTCTGTGTTCTATTTTTGGACAAGAAGGACCCCAAGTGTGTGAAGGGGTGGGGGACGTGTGAGTGTCTGTGTATGTGAGCTGGTGGGGGGGGGGGGGGGGCAGAAATGTGTGAGAAGATGAGACAGGTAGACAGACATCTCATTGCTATTTGGCATTTGACAGGCGGAGAGAAACACAAAGCTGAGGTCACGTCATGCTCTGTCTACTGAGCTCCAGCAGTCTGCCAACTCCAGCGCACAAAAGAAAAAAGAAGAATAATCCAAAGTGAACGTTAACCTTGAGAATGGGCTGTTTTCTGTTCGTAGAAGAGAGAAAGAAATCCTACCTCAATGAAATTAATGGTACATGCTTCCAGCTCATTATCATCCCAAAGCTTTGTCACAGCGCTTTGAATCTGGATGAGACGCAGCTGCTCCAGCTGCCCGTACACAGAGGCATCAACCTGGGTGGATGAGGTGATGCCAAAGTGGGGATTGCCTTTTTGAACAAATATCCTCCACCGATTTACTGTTTAATAATCGACTGATGGTTGGTTTCTTTTTTTCATGACCAACTGCGTTCTCGAGTGAGGGGACGAAGAGCGTGAGATGGGCCTCAGAATCAGAGCAGCGAGAACAGTTTGACATTCTATTAGCTGGACTTTCGTGACGAGAACAAAGCTGAGCCAGCCAGCCACCGGTCAGTCTCGGCTCCTCCTCTCACCTGTGGAACAAGTCCAAGTCCGTCTCAGTTAGTTTGCAGATCCCTTGAGTGCAGTGCTGCTTGACTCGCGCAGCTCCTCCACTCTAACTCTGAGGATGGTGAGACTGAGAGGTGATGCAGGAGGATTATTTCAACTGAGTCACTGTGTTTCTGCAGGTGAACCTGGCAGCTTACAGTGCGCATCACCATGCTTGAGCACAAATCTCTGCATCTTCATCTTTAGTCTTACAGCACTGGCGCACAGTCCTGGATACAAATCATCAAATACGTGTTCACCAGTCTTCATGACGCCATGTTTGACTCCACCTTTTCTTCATGGTCGTGTGTACGTTAATCTGTGTTCTTCCCATTGACGTTTTCCACTTGTGCTGCTTATGAGTAAGGCTTAGTATTTGGTTTCCTTTTGAAAAGTATTTCACTTGCACTGCACCACCCACACAACCCATCAGGCCATCCCAATACCTCATGTTCCACTGAACCCTTAATAAACTGGTAATCAATGAATCAGGCCTGTCCCCCGTCCTGAGTAAAGGTGGTCAAAGACACTACAGATGGCCGGAGCCGTCTCCTACCTGTCGGCAGAGCCGGGTCCATGGTGGGTTTTTCCCAGGAGTTGACTTGCTCCCAGGTAAATCCATTGGTTCCTAGTGAAACACTGTATCCACAGCTGCTGTAGGACTCCTCAAACGTACAGCCACCTGGAACAGAGAGAGACAAAGATTACATACATTTCCACGGGGCGAGATGTCTGAGGTTGAGACGCCTGCGTGGGGACAACCCAGCAAGGTGTGCTTGAACTTGTGACCTCACGGTGACAGTGTGGCATGTCTAACATTTGTCAGCTCAAAGACATTTATATGCAGATATTTCCTCCCATGACAAGAAATAGAAAAAAAAGGAAAACTAAACTGAGCCAATCTCTTAATTCTTTGTATTTGGGGTTATAATCTCCGGAGCGCCGGACCTTTCTGTTAGATTAGAAGGGAGAGCTTTTATGAGCAGCATCGGTGCTGTTCAGAGGGCGAAGAGTCAGGGACAGATGAAGAGAAAGCTCTATGTGTCAACATGATTAAGTCACATCGTTACTTCATGGCCCTGCTAAGACACATTTTCCACTGCATTAGCCTCGTCTGCTAGCCTACAGCACTGTGCACTCACACACACACACACACACACACACATTCACATTCCCCTAATTAGACATATGCTTTGACGCACAACCATTTTAATTTGTTTTGAAGCATTTGAAACGGGAGAACGTCGCTGCTTTATTCACAAAATGACTTAATACCTATATTTTCTCCTGCCTCTTTTGTTGCTGTCAGCTCCGGAGAGCACATTTGTCAGTTTAAACCTAATCAAACAAAAGACAAATGTGTCTGTCTGTCTTCAACTGTAATAGGCTTGTAGATTACAATGAAACCAAAGCCCGAGGACTTAGTGAGACTTCGTGGAACGGGTGCAGACGCTGCAGCATGACTGCAAGCTGCAACACGGGGGAAGAGTTCAGTCTTTGTCCAGGAGAGGGGAGGAGAGAAAGCAGGTGAAGTACAGATGGTGGAAAGGTTTGAGGAGAAAAGAAAAAGGGAACCAATCATGTTAAACTATAAATATGCCTCTTTCAGGACTCAGACTGGAGGAGTTGTACTTTTACACAGCCTGTGAAACACAATTTCTGTTATCGTGAAGCGGCAACATCGTTGCAGCTATGGTGCGTTACATCCAGTACGTCTCTCGCAGTGATCGTTGTTACCAGCTGCTGTCGACTGAGACCAACGCTGTTCTTACCACCGCGGCTGCAAAACGGTGGAGAAACTGTCACCCAGGTAAATTGTCACCAGCTTAACAATCAGATCAATTCGATCAAATTGTCCTGATAATATTAGAAACGTCTGGAAGGGCCTCATGGTTCAAACAAGGGTTTCTATCATCATGCAAATGATGCTGTTTTATTTCACCTTTTTATGTTTTCTGAGGCCTAGAAGATTCTAAATAAAGCAAACATCGAAGAGCACTTCTTCCTCTGAGCTGACGCGTCCGTCCATCTGCAGCCTGTCTGACACACGGATACAACCAGACCAGAGTGCCCTCTGTAGTTGGGTGCGTATCCTTTATTCTTTTTATTGAAAAAAACCTCACATAATCTTCAGTAGAAGCGTTTTGTCTTCACTGCAACCACTCAGGTTGCAGCTCTGAGACGCGTGGCTGGAAATACAGTATTTGCTGTTAAATGGTTTATCTTCATTCTGGTTAGCGGAGCGCTAACTGGGAGGTTGGCCAGCGTCATTGTGTGGTGTGACAGGCCTACAGAGCATGCTCAGTATTTATCCTCCCTGCAGCGCCACGTACAGAAACTCCTTATACCCAGAGATTTACCTGGCGGTGGTGAACGACATGAGGGTTTTGGATTTGGCTTGAATGTGAGAGATACTGATTTATATGTTCAAGTGCTGCACTGCAACTTTAACGAGATGTAAATGTAAGAATTTGATGAATCTGTGGTGAACAGAAACATTCCACCGACCTTCTTTGGACTCCTCCCTTCCTTTGGTCAAACATCCCCCAAGTCAACATTTGGAAACATATGTCATTAAATGTAAAATGTTAAAAATGCATGCTGTGGTCATATGATGCCTGATCAAGCAAGACTTACATCAACTGGGAAATAACTTCTTTTTTTAAATCCCA
>NC_141322.1:29942722-29950222 GCF_037954235.1 Aulostomus chinensis | reverse complement strand
GCCTGGAGGACTTGGTGGTCACACAGTGAGGAAAGAGATAAGCCTGATATGATGAAAAGGATCCGGTCAGCTTCTCAGATTGTTTACAATGATTGTTGACCGTCGTTATGCTCAGATTACACAGCCCCGATGGACACGGTTCCTTTACACTTGGAAACTAGGGAGTGGATTGTGAAGTCCGTGGTGCTTTGAGGAGGACAAGTGCTTGCTAAACTGTTTAACATCATAATGAGGGGGGAATTTCTTGAACTGATCAAACTATTCAAGCTTCCCATGCAGCTCAGAGTTGTTGTGTCCGTCCCTGGTTGGAGGCGTTCCCGTCCTAACAGAAGACACTTGTCATCTCTCCGGTTGGACATTTTCAGCGGCGTATTCATGTTAATAACTCTTCTTTGTTCCTGTTTCATGAGGGTCACATGACAGAAACGGCACTAACTGCCCCTCATGCTCAGGCTGATTCAGACCACCTGCCTTCTCACTCCTCTGGCTGATTTTCTTAATCCTTTCAGGGTCACGCTGCATTAATTTTTGATTGCCCTTCCCACCTCTGCACATCCACTGGCGTCCTCCTTCCCCTCAAAAGCCACAGTCGTGCAACAGTTGATGAGTCAAGAACAGACTGATGATTTGTGCTGTGAAAATCCCCAGCAAAGAGTTTCCCAGTAATCACCACCGACAGGCTGATTAGTCACACCAAAACAGCCCCACCAAGCGGAATCCAGACCAAATATTTTGCTGTTGGTTTTGTGCAGTCAAACTGTGCAGGGCCTCATGAAAGCGGCAGAACAGACTGTCAGAAAACTTTTCTTGAAGTGTCACAGAGATTCTGAGTCACAACATGACTCATCTGAACACACTCACACACAGCGGCATTCACACTTTGTTGTGAAAAACCCTCTCGAAATTCAGAAGTCTCTGCCTCTCTCTTGGTCTCCCTCACTCGCCCAGGGGCAGCGCTGTGAAGTACCTGATGAGGTCCCGTCACTATTAGCATGTTAATCCTGTTCAGGATTATGCTGCTGTCAGAGCGGTGAACTCATCGGCATTAATAACCAGCTCCAACTCTCGTCTGCTCTCTCTTACTAAAGCTCACAGGCGGAGACGCGCTGCTCTCGTCTCTGTCCTTTTTTTTTTTTTCCCTCTCTCACAGTTGTTTCTGTTTTTCTGTCAAATTTAAAGTAGCTTCATTTGGAAAAAACTGGCAAGAAATACCTTGGATGTGAAGCACACACTCACACGCTCTTCTGGCAGAATGTAAGAAATGCTACATTCTCTGTTGCCTCCTTGCTTTGTTCTGCCTTTGGTAAAACTACGCAAAACTTTAGAGAAGCAGCACAAAATATACACACACCTGAGAGACGTTTCCTCTTGATGCACTTTCAAACGGAGAATAATTGAGTGATAAAGCATAGCTAAGTGGCAGATGCACCCGTGATGCAGAGCAGAAGGACCCACAAAGACGCTGTGAAATCCTATTTTAGCGTCCAGACCACCAAACCACTAACCACTCAATCCTGCTGGCAAAATGTAGATTTCATGTGGGGTTCTTTTTTTGTTGTTGTTGTTTTTTTTGCTGTTCAGACTGTCTCAAATCAATCTGGAAACGATGAAAATGTGATTTGAGCTGGCGGTCTGAACCAGCCCTGGGTGAGAGAGCTGGGCAGGGGGGTATCTCAGTACCAAAGTATTCTCATGAAACATTCTCACAATATATCATGAAAAGCACAACTTTTGTGCATAATCTTCCTGATATCAAGCAACACGTGTGATCGGTGCAGCTGCACAAACCCCCTGACACCTCTGTCATTCTCAGTATTTATATTTATAGCTTATAGGGGGTCATGTATGAATTGCAGTGCATGACTTTCATAAACAGGCTGCAAACTGAGGGGACAAATGTTTTTGCAGTTCACAAAGGAAAAATGGAGAAACTGTCAACATTTTTTGTTTGAATATTTCAGTGCGGAGGGATGATGTTTTTAATACATAAGGAGGGTTGTTGCTGTTGTTTTAATTCATCTGAGTTGTTGTGAACACGGTGTTGGTCCCAGGCGTGTCTGTGTGAGAGAAAGTGTGTGTTGACATGTGCAGTGTTTTAAAGCATCTGCATCTGTGTGTACAGACACACACGGGAATAAGTGCAAGAAGCCCTTATTTATCACCCAGTGAAATCCCCTGAGCTACAGGACTGTCGCCCCCCTCCTCCCCGTGTGTGTGTGTGTGTGTGTGTGTGTGTGTGTGTGTCATGTACTTACACACTTTACAGCCTTGGGCGTCTGTTTTTCCTTCAGTAATCAAAATTGAGCAGCAGTGAAAATGCAGCACAGGCATTCTACAGTAGCTAATCATCTTGTACTGACAAATTTTATGAGTTTGAGGCTTTTTATGATGCTGGAGGACTCGAAAACATTCATTAATTCAGAGAAGGCTTGCATAGGGATAGATTCAGTATATGATCCTAATCATTTATTAAACGTAGAAAAGAGATGGGGGCTTGAGCTAATCATCCGACTTGTGACTTATTGAAACATGTACAGAAATTCACACACCTGCCGACCAGTCACCCTGAATACCTGATTCTACTGTCACAGGGCAGATTGGGTGTACAAAACCTTAAAGAAATACTTCATATTATGAGCAGGCCAAGGCGGCCATGTTTGATATTTTGCCACCTTGTACTGCAGGTTCTTGACTCCACACGGTCCAATCCTTTCCAATCTTTGACGACAGTCCCAGGCTGAAGGCATCTACAAGCTGAACTGAAGTCATCGCACCACATGGTAACTACACTGTGGTGAAGTCAAGAACTCAGAACAAAGTGTGTATTCTCTAGCACCGCCTTGAGGACACAGGAAGTGACCTCAATGGACGCAGAGGTTGGCTCCTTCATAAGGATAAGGATAAACTTTATTGTCCCATACGGGAAATTTGTTGTCAACAGTCGTGCATGATACGCTACAACATACCACTTAACAAATGCACAAGCATACACAATGGCACAATTAGACAGACACATACGGTGTCAAATAATCATAAAATAAGATAAGATGGAAGGTCAGCAGCCACAAGTTACAATATTACACAATTCCCCAAGATTGCATCGTCTACATGAAAGTGCGAGAGTGCTAAAGTGCTATTGTACTATTGCAGATCCCAGCAGCACATAAATAAAATAAAAAAAATAAATAAATAAGATGAGAAACAACAATATTAAAATGGTTCAACTCTCTCTTGCTCGACCAATCAGTAGGTCAGGTTTAAGCGGTCGGACGACGATATTTCAGTTAACAGCAGAGATGTGGTCATGTCCTTTCATGACAGATCAGCGTCTACAGCAACGGGCCTGATTCTCCATGCTAATACTGAAGCAAAGACTGAGGAACAAATACGAGCTCAGTCGATACGCCAACTCCTGCTCATCCCGATGGGCCGCCATGAAAGGCTCAATTAATGCAGTTAGCCTCCAATCAGTATCAGAGGCAACCACCCACACACTCTCTCTCTCTCACACAGACACACACACACAAAATGAAAATGTAAAATCTCATAAGTCAATAGTTGAAATATTTCACAATATCTCACTTGGTCATAGAGGTTTGCGCACTCACACACACACATGCACACACACAAAATCATGCCCTGTAAACACACTGCACAGCTACTCTGCATAATTCTCCTTCAAGCAGAAACCAGTTTAATCCTCATAAATGCTCAGAAGGCACACTGACCACACACACACACACACACACACACACACACACACACACCCCTCTGCTTTAGATTTTGACAGTAACTGGTGGTATATTTTACTACTTCTAACAGAATGAGGGAGGAAATCACCTGTGCTGGCGGTTTATTTACAAGCTTGTTAACAGATGAGCAGATGTTTGCTCTCGGAGGGTTTATGAATTTACAGTCCCGAGAGGGAAACATGTGGCACATGCAGCATGAACAAATGTTCTGTGTTTGTTGGCCACACACTCGACACACAATAAAACGTTACTGTGGTGCTAATGTTGTCAGGTATTAAATGTCCATAATCTGCTCTCTTTAGGCATGTATGTGCCAGGGGGTGCGACCACTGCTGGAGTGTCCAGGGTTGGCCCCGATACCTGAACAGCCAAGCTGGGTCCCCCCAAAATTTATTTTGTTCTCGCTAATGTATTGAGTGCCAGCATTCCCAACCAGGCACTTTTGCTCACAACCGGTCAAGCGGCATTTGTCAGTTTTGGCCCCATGTGGTAACACTTCCTAGAGATCTAAAAACCTGACTTCCTGTTTCATTGATTTTCAGGTGCCGAACTATTTTTAGGTTTGTTAAAGGTTAGTGAGAGTGTGACACACCAACAACCAGCGAGCGAGCAAGTACAAAAACTACAGTGTGTTCTTGAATAAAAAAAGCAGGACATATAATGTGTGTATATGTGCAGTGTGTGTGTGTGTGTGTGTGTGTGTGTGAGGGAGAGAGTTTGTACCACCTGAGGTCATATTGTTAGAACCAGGTCAGACTTGCGTCCTGACCAGAGAGCAAGGACAGGCGTAGCCGAGGGCTCCTGTGTGTACGAGTGGGTGTATTTATAGCTTCGGACAGGTGCACAAACCTCACATCTACTTCTCTGCCTTTTTCTATTGTTCTGATTATATTTGTGTATATGTGCTTGTGGCATTGTGTGTGTGCGTGTGTGTGTGTGTGTATTCTCCCCAGAGCCAACTGTTGGCCTAATTCAGACTGAAATGTTACAACTGAAATGTATTTTCACCCCCTTCCTGACTCCAGCGAACCCATCAGTGACCTTGGAGCAGCCAAACAAGCTGCACCTGAAGGGGTCTCCACTCTCAACCACAGCCCAAACAAGTACACCAGTCTGAGGACAAACCTGGAGTGTTTTACTTCGCTCAAGTGCAGAGAGTACCAGACTTCTATCAGTGGAAGACATTTACACTCCAGCATCTGCTTGTACGTACGTACAAACTTGTTTTCTGAACTGACCAGAGGAGTATCGCGACCTCGGGCGGTTGTCATACATGTAGGGTTTTGACGCCCTGAGCCACAATGTTGAGGGCTGACGTCGTTCCTGGAGCTGATCCTGACAGCACCTCCAGGCCTTCCGCTGAGCAGTTTTCCTGAATACAACATGTTGATTCCCAGATTCCTTCAGTGGTCCAGTGATTCTCACCTTCATCTTCAGAGCTCTGGAGTTGGAATGAGCCGGGACTGCAGGAGTCCCCTTCTGTCCTCCTACATCTACAGTCCCAGCACGCCGGTCCCCCACAGATCTGACGGGATGTCTGAGACAGGAAGAGCCGATAAAACTGACAAGCACGTACGTTTGAATGTGTGCATTCATCTTTAATTCAGGCCTGTGGCCAGAATCAAGTCTGAGATGGACGAGTCTCCCAGTCAGGGACTCCAATCACACACTCCAAACAAGACGTGTGTGTGTGTGTGTGTGTGTGTGTGTGTGTGTGTGTGTGTCTGTGTGTGTGCGCAAGGATCTCATGCTACGCTTTTATCGGACGTTGCTGCGGTAACATATCATAAATGTTGCACTAATCTGCTAACAGTTTGTGAATAGATTACAATGTACCATTCTAATATGCAAATCACATTATATTGATTACTGCCATGACATCACACGAAAAGTAAAGTGCATATAAGTTCTTGTGTCGTTTGCTGAGCAGCAACACATGGAGCTCTGGCTGCTATAACACCCGTGGTTCGGCAAGTGATACCAATATCCGATCATGTTGTCCACCGCTGGTCACAATCTAATTGCCACATATTGTGAAACAATATCAATACTTTAGAAGAGAGAAAAAGGTGTTGCTATATTGATTTGATTGCACAGCTTGTTTCAGTTAAAGTGCAATAAATGCTGAGGATATTTGGGTGAAAATGAAAGTAATATGCCTTCAAATGTGCTTGAGATACAGAGCTGTCGGAGTGTAATGTGGGTGGTCAGGTGGGGGTGATGGTGGGGGCAGGGGGGTTTGCGGGGGTGTTGGTCAGAGGGGAGGAACCAAAATGATTGACAGCTGGTGTGGAGCAAGGCGGTCGGGTGGAACAGAGCTTCATCACAGCCCAGTGGACACGGCCTCTCACACACCGAAATACACTAACAAAAGGCCAAAACACACACACTAAGAATCCGTTTCTACCATTAAAACACACACGCGCGCACACACATGCACACATCCACACCATAGGGACATCTCCCCACCTCAACTTGTTTGCCTTTGACAGCTTTCAACAGCCGTCCACACACACACACACACACACACACACACACACAGAGCACAGTGAACTCTTGACAGATACATCCTCCCACTCTCCTTGCTGTCACTGCGCTGGCAGCAGCACCTCTGCATGGACCCACACGCTGCAGGGCAGCCTGGCTCTCGGTCAGGTCAATAGCTGGTGGTACTGAAACACCTCAGCTTGTAAAAGCCAAAGGATACTTTCACTTTCCTCTCACTCTGTCCATTTGTTTTCTCCTCCTATCTCGCTCCCTCTCTCTCAGGTATTTTTGGATGGCGAGTTGAGCTGAGTCGATCCCTAAGGATGTGATTTATAACAAGCATCACTCCAGTTATTTAAAGCCCTGATGTCTTGAATTTAGGAGCATGGAGCCCAAGTGTCCCTGAGGGAGACTTCAGTCCCCAGTACTTCTATCAGCACAAAACCACAGCACAAGGGAGCACTTCACAGTAAGGCTGCCATGGTAACAGGTAATACTTCGTTAACCATCAGTTAACAGTTAAAGGTTCAAACCGTTAGTGTCAGCTGTTCCTGAATTAAACCAATGCCACCCAAACAAGCAGAGGAAGTCTCAAAGGGAAATGTTTGAAAGATGTGAGATGTTAAATCACGGTTAGAAGCCAGCAACTAAGAATAAGCACAACTCTTAAGTCTGACTCAGATCCCTGCGCTGACGAGCGCCGGAGCCGTCACTGGAGCCTGATGCACTCTTCCCTGGAAATGTCACCATCCATCTGGGAGGGGTCCTACTCATGACATCATATTCCCCCCTTCACACCTCCACACCACCTCCTCCTCTGGTCATGGCTCTTTCTGTTATTTTTTTTTTAAACTACAATTAATGCAACTGGCTGTCACTCATTAGCTCCAACACCAAAACTGTTTCATGAACAAAGAAACTCGATATTCAGCTCACCTGATTTCCTGCAGTCATTATTACTTTGTGTCTCTGGCAATTCAGAACTGAGCTGATACCACAAAGAAGACACGTCCCACAGATGTGAACCGTGAAAATCAGCAAGCATGTGGTGAACTTTCTGCACCGTCACTCAAAGACTCAGGAAAACAAACCCCAGCAGTGAACAACAAGACACACAAGTCTGAGGCGAAGGAAGTAACTAATCTCTGCTTTGCAACTGGAACGTCTCCTCAGCACCTCAGACCACGCCAGCTCTCCTCTGCTGGGGACGTCACATCACCACCACGGTTCCAGCGATCACTATTTGACTTTATTTGACAAT